>NC_052158.1:161988183-162053202 GCF_902713615.1 Scyliorhinus canicula
GGGGCCGGGCCGTTACCGCAGAGAGCTGTAGAGGCCGGGCCGTTACCGCAGAGAGCTGTAGGGGCCGGGCCGTTACCGCAGAGAGCTGTAGGGGCCGGGCCGTTACCGCAGAGAGCTGTAGAGGCCGGGCCGTTACCGCAGAGAGCTGTAGGGGCCGGGTCGTTACCGCAGAGAGCTGTAGGGGCCGGGCCGTTACCGCAGAGAGCTGTAGGGGCCGGGCGTTACCGCAGAGAGCTGTAGGGGCCGGGCCGTTACCGCAGAGAGCTGTAGGGGCCGGGCCGTTACCGCAGAGAGCTGTAGGGGCCGGGCCGTTCCCGCAGAGAGCTGTAGGGGCCGGGCCGTTACCGCAGAGAGCTGTAGGGGCCGGGCCGTTACCGCAGAGAGCTGTAGGGGCTGGGCCGTTACCGCAGAGAGCTGTAGGGGCCGGGCCGTTACCGCAGAGAGCTGTAGGGGCCGGGCCGTTACCGCAGAGAGCTGTAGAGGCCGGGCCGTTACCGCAGAGAGCTGTAGGGGCCGGGCCGTTACCGCAGAGAGCTGTAGGGGCCGGGCCGTTACCGCAGAGAGCTGTAGGGGCCGGGCCGTTACCGCAGAGAGCTGTAGGGGCCGGGCCGTTACCGCAGAGAGCTGTAGGGGCCGGGTCGTTATCGCAGAGAGCTGTAGGGGCCGGGCCGTTACCGCAGAGAGCTGTAGGGGCCGGGCCGTTACCGCAGAGAGCTGTAGGGGCCGGGCCGTTACCGCAGAGAGCTGTAGGGGCCGGGCCGTTACCGCAGAGAGCTGTAGAGGCTGGGCCGTTACCGCAGAGAGCTGTAGGGGCCAGGCCGTTACCGCAGAGAGCTGTAGGGGCTGGGCCGTTACCGTAGAGAGCTGTAGGGGCCGGGCCGTTACCGCAGAGAGCTGTAGGGGCTGGGCCGTTACCGCAGAGAGCTGTAGAGGCCGGGCCGTTACCGCAGAGAGCTGTAGGGGCCGGGCCGTTACCGCAGAGAGCTGTGGGGGCCGGGCCGTTAGGTATGTTCGAGGCTGAGAGAGACAGAGTTTTAATCGGTGAGGGAATCGAGGATTTGGGGATAAGGCGGGAAAGTGTAGTTGAGAATTATCAGATCATTGATCTATTGAATAGTGAAGCAGACTCGATGGGCTGAATGGCCTATTTCTGCTCCTCTGCCTTATGGTCTTGTATTTGTGATTCAGGCAGCTGCTTGGAGACCAGCCATCAAGTTCCAGTTTCCACTCCGGCTGTTGACCTGATTCTTCAAAGTCTGGGAACAGAGACGAGTCCAACGAGCCGGTACAAACATCAACAAATGTGTGTGCGGCTGCCAAACTTTATTCCCGCAAAGACTTGGACAGACTTTGCTAATAGTTTCCTTGAATTTTGAACTTTCCAGTAATTACATCCTGGCTGCTGATTCTTCAGAGAGATCAAAGTAGCAGCACTCATTCCGGAATTCCAAACATCTCCGGCCCCGTTACATCATAGAACCAGAGAATTTACAGTGCAGAAGGAGGCCACTCGGCCCATCGAGTCCACATCAGCCCTTGGAAAGAGCACCCCACCCAAGCCCACACCTCCACCCCATCCCCATAACCCCACCTAACCTTTTGGACACTAAGGGCAATTTATCATGGCCAATCCACCTAACCTGCACGTCTCTGGGCTGTGGGAGGAAACCGGAGCACCCGGAGGAAACCCACGCAGACACGGGGAGAACGTGCAGACTCCGCACAGACAGTGATCCAAGCCGGGAATCAAACCTGGGACCCTGGAGCAGTGAGGCAGCGGTGTTAACCACTGTACCACCATGTCGCTTGAGCGAAACGAGACTGGTGAATAGCGAGAGAGGCCAAAAACATGAACCACGCCAGGTGCCAAACAGTTTGCCATGTAACTGGCCGCTCCCGTGGGTGAAAGGTCCTGATGTGGAGAGGAATCAATTATCACCACTTAAGCCCTATTGCCATACAATTAACAGGAGCCACCCCACATCCAACATCCTCCCGTCATTCAGCGCCCTCCCCAGCGAGTGGGCACCGACAAACGTGAACTTGGGGGAGGGGTTTCTGCGGGGAGCCGAGGAGGGGAGGAGCCATCTCTGTACACAGGGAAAGAGCCCGGGGGGCACTGGGCGTGCCACCCCAGTGCTCAGCGGGGGGTGGGGGATCCTCCGCAGGGGGAGGCCACTATTGGAGAGGGTGGGGGAGGGCACTGGGGAGCAACGGGGTGGGGTGGGGGAGGGCACTGGGGAGCAACGGGGGGGGGGGGGCAACCACACGCGGCACCACCATTGCCAACCCTTGGATCGTGTGTACCCGTTCCGGAGGCATTTCTGTCTTTGCCCATCTGCCCCACACACCACCCACACACTGCCCACCCACACCACCCACACCCCCCACAGACTGCCCACCCACACCCCCAGACTGCCCACCCACACCCCCCACACCCCCACAGACTGCCCACCCACACCACCCACAGACTGCCCATCCACACCACCCACACCCCCCCAGACTGCCCACCCACACCCCCCACAGACTGCCCACCCACACCACCCACACCCCCACCCACACCCCCCACAGACTGCCCACCCACACCCCCCTCACCCCCACAGACTGCCCACCCACACCCCCCTCACCCCCCAGACTGCCCACCCACACCACCCACAGACTGCCCACCCACACCCCCCACAGACTGCCCACCCACACCACCCACCCCCCACAGACTGCCCACCCACACCCCCACAGACTGCCCACCCACACCCCCACCCACACCCCCCACACACTGCCCACCCACACCCCCCACACCCCCACAGACTGCCCACCCACACCCCCACAGACTGCCCACCCACACCACCCACACCCCCACAGACTGCCCACCCACACCCCCACAGACTGCCCACCCACACCACCCACACCCCCACAGACTGCCCACCCACACCCCCACAGACTGCCCACCCACACCACCCACACCCCCAACACCCCCACCCACACCACCCACAGACTGCCCACCCACACCACCCACACCCCCAACACCCCCACCCACACCACCCACAGACTTCCCACCCACACCCCCCACACACTGCCCACCCACCCCCCCCCCACAGACTGCCCACCCACACCACCCACACACTGCCCACCCACACCACCCACAGACTCCCCCCCCCCCCCCCCCAGGCTGCCGTGACCTCAGGTCATGCGGCTGAAGGCTATCGCTAATTGGGATACAGAATCTTCAGGAGGGATAGGGGAGGGGGTACAAGAGTGGGAGATATTGTACTATTAGTTAAGGAGTCAGTTACTGCGGTAAGGAGAGATGATCGGGGTGGAGTGAAATGAAGCTTTGTGGATAGAGATTAGGAATAATAAAGGGACAGTCACATTGCTGGGTGTTTATTATAGACCCCCAGATAGTCAGCAGGAAATTGCTGGGTGTTTATTATAGACCCCCAGATAGTCAGCGGGAAATTGAGGAGCAAATATGTGCGCAATTTGAGGAAGGGTGTAACAATAGTAATAATAATGGATGATTTCAACTTTCCCAACATTAACTGGGACAGTCATTTTGTTAACGGCTTAGATGGAGCAGAGTTCATAAAATATACAAGAGAACCTTTTAGCTCAACATGTGGAGGGTCCAACAAGGGATGGTGCAGGGCTGGACCGAATTCTGGGGAATGAAGCCATACAGATGGTTGATGTGTTGATGGGGGAGCATTTTAGTGATAGCGACCATAACACGGTGCAATTCAAGTTTGTTATAGACAAAGAAATAGACAAATTGCACAAAAAGGTCTTGGATTGGGGGAGAACAAACTTTAGTCAAATAAGGCAGGATCTGGCCAAGATAGATTGGAACAAATTACAGGTGGGAATTCTACAGAAGAGCAGTGGGGGGTGTTCAAAGAGGAAATGGAGGGGTACAGGCCCAACATGTTCCTCCCAGGGTGAGAGGAAGGAGTAACAAGCCAGAGAACCTGGATAAGTAGAGACATTCAGGATACAATGAGAAGGAAGTGAGAGGCTTTTAGCTGCTACAAGAGGCAACAGTGGAGTACAGAAAGTGCAGGATGGAGCTTCAGAAAGTATGGATGGAGCAGAATAAAACAATTAGCAGAGTAAAGAGGGGATATGAGAAAGGTCTGGCTGGGAAAAGTAGAGAAAATCCCAAGATATTCTATAAGTATATCAATAGGGGCAGCAGGGTAGCATGGTGGTTAGCATAAATGCTTCACAGCTCCAGGGTCCCAGGTTCAATTCCCGGCTGGGTCACTGTCTGTGTGGAATCTGCACATCCTCCCCGTGTCTGCGTGGGTTTCCTCCGGGTGCTCCGGTTTCCTCCCACAGTCCAAAGATGTGCGGGTTAGGTGGATTGGCCATGCTAAATTGCCCGTAGTGTCCTAATAGTAAGGTTAAGGGGGGGGGGGGGGGGGGGAGTTGTTGGGTTACGGGTATAGGGTGGATGCGTGGGTTTGAGTAGGGTGATCATTGCTCGGCACAACATCGAGGGCTGAAGGGCCTGTTCTGTACTGTTCTATGTTCTATAGGAAAAGGGTAACTAGGGAACAAACATTTGGGACCAAGGGGGGAATCTCTGGCTGGAGCCAGAGGACATTGGTCGGGTGTTGAATGAATATTTCACATCTGTCTTCACCAAGAGAATGAGGAGGAAGATATGGAACTCGGGGAGAGAGACTGAGGTTATTGAGTGAAGAATTAAAAATTTGGACCAGGGCCCCTGAAATCTCCTCCCTCGCCTCCCATAGCAACCTGGGACACAATTCATCCGGACCTGGAGATTTGACAATTGTTAAGCCTGCCAATACCTTGTCCCTCCCAATGACAATTTGCTCCCCACACCCCAGCGTCAATGCCGGAGGCCACATCTGGGTGATCTTGCTATTCCTTACTGAGGCAGGACATTCATTCCACTGCTGGCCAATCAGAGGCCAGCCAATCAGCTACACAGCAGGAGTAATGGCCACTGCCAGAATTAGAATAGACCCAGGGAAATGGAATCACTGATTCCTCAAACTCTGGTTCTGGTCAGGGCCAGACGGTCAGGCTCCGATGAGGGGGGTTAGACAGGCCAGTGGGGGCACCTGGGTCTGGAACGGCAAAACAGAGGGCGGGGACTGGCTTCCAACGGGATCAGTTTCCAAAATTGTCATCATTGACGGTGTTTCCTGGCCTGAAGGTCCCATCGGGCTGTAGTGAATCTTTTTTTTTCTGGGCCTCTTGTTTTGACTCCACTTTCCCATCGAGGCTTGGAAACAATAGACTGAGTCTGGGCCTGTGGGGTTAGCCCATCAGCAGTTCCACTGGCACAACCCCCATCGTGGGGCGTGGCGGGGTTCTGTAATTGAGGGACTGGGCCAATTTGGCATCGATCGAGCTGACAGTCTGGTTCTTCATGCTGCTTTTCAACGTTTGGACCACCCGTTTGGCCAGACCATTGGATGGCGGACGGTATGCCGCCATTCGGATGTGTTTCATCCCGTTGGACTTCGCGAACACCAGAAATTCTCTGCTGGTGAAGGGATTCCCATTGTCGGAGAAGAGGACCTCCACTATCCCATGGGCACAAAATGACTGCCGGAGTTTCTCGATGATGATACTGGAAGTTGTGAAGGAAATCCGATGTATGTCCATCCATTTTGAATGGGCATCGACCAAGAAATAAACCATTGGCCCCATAAACGTCCAGGTGATGTGCGTGCGTACCTGTACCCAAGGTCTCCTTGGCCTTTCCCATGGGTGGTGAGGCCCATGGTGGGAGCTTCTGATTTTTCTGAACTGACGGACACGGTTTTAGCAAATTGTCAATGTTGGAGTCAGGCCCAGACCAACAGGTGCAGCTTCCTTGCGAGCAACTTCATTTTGGAGGCTCCTGGGTCGCCACCGTGTAACTCCTTCAAGATTGGCCATTGGCCTGGGCAAGAGATGACCATCTGGGCTCCCAACGGGACGATGCGTCTTCTACGCTGAATTCTCGATGTTTAGATAGGAAGGACTATAGATCCTCTGTGGGGTGTCCTTGAACTCTGCTGCTTAGGATCACGTGGCGTAGTTTTGCCTGGGGGGGATTCCTCCTGGGTCCATGTCTGGATTTATTGGACAGATTCAGTCAGATAAAGTTTAAAGTCATGTTAACTTTGTCCATTACTGGCCGGGGGAGGGGTGGTGGGGATAAGCTTTTGGGCAGCGGGAGGTGACTCAGCGTGTCGGCTATGGCTTTGGGTGTTCCGAGACGGTGCTCGAAGGAGTTCATGAACCGACATCACTAGTGTCCAGTGTTGTATCCGAGCCGGGGTGATGGGAGGGATAGCATTGTCCTCCTTAAAAACGGCCACCAGAGGTTCATGTGTCGACTGTAGACATACGGATGGAATTTCATCGCTTTGAATTTCTTACCTGAGAAAGGACGTACTGGCGCTGGAGAGTGTGCAGAGGAGATTCACTAGGTTAATCCCAGAGCTGAAGGGGTTGGATTATGAGGAGAGGTTGAGTAGACTGGGACTGTACTCGTTGGAATTTAGAAGGATGAGGGGGGATCTTATAGAAACATTTAAAATTATGAAGGGAATAGATAGGGATAGATGCGGGCAGGTTGTTTTCCACTGGCGGGTGAGAGCAGAACTAGGGGACATAGCCTCAAAATAAGGGGAAGTAGATTTAGGACTGAGTTTAGGAGGAACTTCTTCACCCAAAGGGTTGTGAATCTATGGAATTCCTTGCCCAGTGAAGCAGTTGAGGCTCCTTCATTACATGTTTTTAAGGTAAAGATAGATAGTTTTTGAAGAATAAAGGGATTAAGGGTTATGGTGTTCGGGCCGGAAAGTGGAGCTGAGTCCACAAAAGATCAGCCATGATCTCAATGAATGGCGGAGCAGGCTCGAGGGGCCAAATGGCCTACTCCTGCTCCTAGTTCTTATGTTCTTATATCACGACCGGACCCGCTTTTTTGATTTATAATAATAATCTTTATTATTGTCACAAGTAGGCTCACATTAACACTACAATGGCCAATTCTGGTTCTTCTTCAACAATGTGCGTAGAGGTGACAGTAAGGTGGCCAGGGTCGTGTTTTGCAGGGTCATTGCCCCTGTCTTTGGCAGCGAGGTATCTGAGGTAAGTCATCTTGCCCGCCTGGGACACACTTTTCCTATTCAAGGCAGATGCCCAGGTCAGAGAATGGCTGCAGGATTTCTCCAGGTTTGTCAGGTGTTCTTTCTCGGTGGCTGTGATTTAAACATCATCCGGGACAGGAGCACACAAGGCAGCCCTCAAACGAGATCTTCCATTATACACAGGCCAATGAGAATTCCAAAGGCAGGTGTATTCATTTAACCCATTGTGGGTGATGACAGATTTCTTGGTACCAGATTGAGCTTCAGCGGGAGGTACACATGGCTCATGTCCAGCCTGGTAAATGTGTGGCTTCCAGTTGGTTTTGCAAACAGATCCTCGATGCACAGAATGGAGTACCAGTCTAGGTGGCTCTGTTGATATAATTTATAGTCTCCGCAAAGGCAGACTGACTTGTCGGGCATTAGTACCGGAAGTATTGGCGCAGCCCGTTCCACAAATGATATCGGGCGTATAATCGGGTGTATCCAGCCACCCAGTTAGGTCTCTATCTTGGTGAGCAAGGTATAGGGGACTGGTCTTCACATCTATAGATTTTTGCCGAGGCCACTCTGAATTACCTCGGGATATTTCCCAATTAGTTTGTATCGGCCTTTGGTTCACATTTGATCCGTCAGTCCAATCAGATTTGTTTATGCAGCCAGTCCCTGCCCAGGAACTGGGTCCAGGCCATTGTGTGACTGATAGGAGGAGTCTGACCGTGGGTGACTGGGGTCACGGAGGTTCCAGCCTGGCCTTGGTGTCTTGTCAGCTCGGAGTACGAAGGCCGCTCGGAGGCATCTGGAGGTCTGTTCTCCTAGAATGGAGCTTCTGTCTCCACTTCCTTTTCCAGGGGTTGACCATTGGTCTGGAGGTTACGGTTGATTGGAGTAACTTTGGGGGTAGTGATACAGTTTAGCTGCATTAGTCCCTCCTGTCTGGGCTGCTGGATTTGAAAGGCCAGGCCTGAGGTGGCTTTGGCTTCCAGTCTGAGCAGTACACACACTGGCGATTCTGGCAGTCTCGTCTGCAGAGTGTCCTCCGACCACAGGTATAATCTTGCGACTGGCCTGCTGATGTGGAGCACGCTGCAGTCCATTGAACCTTGAACTTCCTGGGCCACTTTCTCAGCATTTCCCAGGGACTGTGGCGGTTCTTGGGCCAGGGCAGGTTGTGCAGGAAAGTTTCCTCTATGTCGCAACGTTGTTTATCCCGCATACCAGTCAATCCCGTAGCAACCTATGGACTGGATTAGCTCTTCACACATCTTCTCTACTGAGGAGTACTACACTCTGTATGCTTCACCCGATGCCTGTGTCTATATATTTACATTGTGTATTTCTGTATGTCCTATGTTTTTTCAGGTATGGAACGATGTGTCTGGACTGTATGCAGGACAATCCTTTTCACTACACCTCGGGACCCGTGACAATTACCCAAATCCAAATAAATACTCAGTGTTCTCCCAGTTTGCTGAGCCTGGTCAGGAATTCTGATTTGTGTTGTCCAGGTATTCTTCCAGCTGTATTAAACCAGAACGCTGTAGAATTATCGATGGTCTCGGGTCATTGTGGTCTGTTACTCATTCTTCCAGTTCATTCAAAGTTTTAGACTCTGGGCTGCCGGGTAAATTCTGAACGATGTTGAACATCAGAGCTCCACGAGTGGACAAAAGGATTATCTTCTGTTGGTGATCACCTTCGATGCCATTGCCATGAAATAAAAATTGCATTCTTTCACCATACTGGGCCAATCCTCCATCTCCGCTTATATTACAGCTCGACGTTTCCCGAATAGTGGCGTACCCGTGTACTCTTCGTACATTTCCGTACTGGAGTTGTATTTTTAAAAAGCAGGGATGTCCAGAATCCGTTCTTGTTCCTCGTCGCCAGTGTAGTAATCCAGGAGACACGAAGGTTTAAACAGATTTATTCTGAACACTAAACTAAAGTCACACCCACGGTGCCCAATGTCCCAGCCCAGGGCTAACAGAACACCCGCTCCGGGTCTGGGACCACATTTAAAGGGATCAAGAACGAGTCCCCGCTCGGCGGGCCACTACCTGTTACCATGGAAACGCAAACTCCACGAGCCCCAAGGGGAGATCAATGAGCGAATCCTCGCAGTCCTCGTGAGGGTTATCCCACTACACTCTATACACATTATGCATTGTACATATATAAACACTCATATACTCTATACACTGTATTCTATAATATACACTATACACACTTTATATACTACATATTATATACTCTGCACTCTATACACTATACATACTATATACTGTACACTTTCTATACTACATACACTACACACATTATATACTATATACACTGTAGACACGGCACATACTATAGAACATAGAACAGTACAGTACAGCACAGAACAGGCCCTTCGGCCCTCAATGTTGTGCCGAGCCATGATCACCCTACTCAAACCTACGTATCCACCCTATAACCGTAACCCAACAACCCCCCCCTTAACCTTACTTTTATTAGGACACTACGGGCAATTTAGCATGGCCAATCCACCTAACCCGCACATCTTTGGACTGTGGGAGGAAACCGGAGCACCCGGAGGAAACCCACGCACACACGGGGAGGACGTGCAGACTCCACACAGACAGTGACCCAGCCGGGAATCGAACCTGGGACCCTGGAGCTGTGAAGCATTTATGCTAACCACCATGCTACCCTGCTCTATATGCTCTATAAACTATATACTATATAAACTATACACCGTACAGCATGATGTGGAGATGCAGGCGTTGGACTGGGGTGAGCACAGTAAGAAGTCTTACACCAGGTTAAAGTCCAACAGGTTTGATTCAAACACGAGCTTTCGGAGCACAGCTCCTTCCTCAGGTGAATGGAGAGGTATCCTCGCCATTCACCTGAAGAAGGAGCAGTGCTCCGAAAGCTCGTGTTTGAATCAAACCTGTTGGACTTTAACCTGATGTTGTAAGACTTCTTACTATACAGCATATACACGATGTACAATGCACACTACATGCACAATGTAGTTTATACTATATACAATGCACATACGACACATACTATATGCACTATGGGCAGGATTCTCCGATGGCGAGTCAGAGTGTCGACGCCGTTGTGAACACCGTCGCCCTTCACAATGACACGAACGGACCGCCGGCAGCATCGATTCAGGTCCCGAAAAGCAGCCAGCAGCTGGGCCGAGAGAAACACGGTGGGCATGGCACCAAAGCGGCGCCATCATCGCGCGATGCCCGGATGACGGGGACTCTGGACAGCGACGCACAGAGGACGGGGACTCCGGACGGCGACGCACAGAGGACGGGGACCCTGGACGGTGACGCACAGAGGACGGGGACTCCGGACGGCGACGCACAGAGGACGGGGACCCTGGACAGTGACGCACAGAGGACGGGGACTCTGGACAGTGACGCACAGAGGACGGGGACTCTGGACAGTGACGCACAGAGGACGGGGACTCTGGACAGTGACGCACAGAGGACGGGGACTCTGGACAGTGACGCACAGAGGACGGGGACTCTGGACAGTGACGCACAGAGGACGGGGACTCTGGACAGTGACGCACAGAGGACGGGGACTCTGGACAGTGACGCACAGAGGACGGGGACTCTGGACAGTGACGGACAGAGGACGGGGACTCTGGACGGTGACGCACAGAGGACGGGGACTCTGGACGGCGACGCACAGAGGACGGGGACTCTGGACAGCGACGCACAGAGGACGGGGACTCTGGACAGTGACGCACAGAGGACGGGGACACTGGACGGTGACGCACAGAGGACGGGGACTCTGGACAGTGACGCACAGAGGACGGGGACTCTGGACAGTGACGCACAGAGGACGGGGACCCTGGACAGTGACGCACAGAGGACGGGGACCCTGGACAGTGACGCACAGAGGACGGGGACTCTGGACGGTGACGCACAGAACACGGGGACTCTGGACGGTGACGCACAGAGGACGGGGACTCTGGACAGCGACGCACAGAGGACGGGGACTCTGGACGGTGACGCACAGAGGACGGGGACTCTGGACAGTGACGCACAGAGGACAGCGGCTCTGGACAGTGACGCACAGAGGACGGGGACTCTGGACAGTGACGCACAGAGGACGGGGACTCTGGACAGTGACGCACAGAGGACGGGGACTCTGGACAATGACGCACAGAGGACGGCCAAACAGATGATGGACAGACCGAACACGGCCCCTCACATGGGCTGGAGACAATGTCCATCGGTCCAAGGCTCGACCCAGGAGACCCCAGACCTGGGGTCCGATGAGGACATGGATCTTGCGTCCCTGCTGTCACCCAGACCCTCCACCAATGCAGATACCCTCACCTCGGTTGGGCACATTAGTGATGAGGCTTCGGGGTCACTGACTGATGCCCACCACACAGCCGAACCGGTACAGCAGGTGGAGATAGGAGCAGCCGAGGGGCCGGACGGTCAGAGGGCATGCCAGGACCAGCACCCAGCTGCCGCCCAGATGGTTCCCGGGTTGCTGGACCTACCAGACCCACCCACAGACCCGATGCGTTTGGAAACCCAGGGAGTGGACAACGGGATGACGGCCGCCTTCCAGCAGCTGCAGATGCAGTTGGAGGCGTCCATCCGTGTCCAGGAGCAGGGAGTGGTGCCGGTCATGGCTGCCACCCAGGCCGACACCACACAGGTGGCAGCCGCGGTGAAGGCAATGGAGGCAATGGTTTCGGCCAAGGGTCAGGTTCTGCAAGGCACGGGGCTTGATGTGCACGCGTCATCCGAGGCCCAGGACAGGGCTGCCCTCTCACAGGCAGCCATGTCCCAGAGCCAGCTGGACATTGCAGCTGCGCTCCGGGGTCTGGCTCAGTCCCAGCAGGCCGTGTCCCAGTCCCAGCAGGCCGTGGCCCAGTCCCAGCAGGCCGTGGCCCAGTCCCAGCAGGCCGTGTCCCAGTCCCAGCAGGCCGTGGCCCAGTCCCAGCAGGCCGTGGCCCTGTCCCAGCAGGCCGTGGCCCAGTCCCAGCTGGCCGTGGCCCAGTCCCAGCAGGCCGTGGCCCAGTCCCAGCAGGCCGTGGCCCAGTCCCAGCAGGCCGTGGCCCAGTCCCAGCAGGCCGTGGCCCAGTCCCAGCAGGCCATCTTGTGCTGGATGGCATCGCAGAAGCCCAGCGGAAGGTTACACAGTCCCTGACAGGGATGGCGCACTCCCTGAGCTCCATCGCTGGGAACGTTCAGACGCTGGTCGATTCCACAGCGGGCCTCCAGGACTGGCAGCGCCAGGTCTCGGTGGTGCCACGGCGCATGTCTCCGTCCGTACCACCGTCCCATAGTGGGCTCCTCGAGGGGGGAGGGGAGAAGGTGGTTCTGGGGCCCGTCCTGGTGACTTCTGCAAGGGAGGTCCTGGAACGCTCGGACTCCCCCCGTTCCGTCCCTGGTGCATCTGGTGGGCAGCAGGCAGAGCAGGGTGGCACCACGCCATCCAGCAAGCCCGCCGAGCAGCCTGGCCCATCCAAGCCGGGACGCCTCAGGAACCACGCGCTGCCAGGGACCAACGTGGCAGGGCAGGAGTCTCAGCATTCCGCCTCCACTCCTGCTGTACCGTCTGGGGAAACACCAAGGCATAGTGGTAGGGCACGTAAGGCAAAGAAGTTAGACACATAGTAAGTTGGCAGGGGTGCAGGGCACAGCTTAGTTATAGAGCCTCGGGTACTTGTATGTGAATATCATGATTAAAGTCACTGTTACAACAAACCTCGATGTCTCTGTGCTACGTCCGGTGCCTGAGGGGTTGTGAGGGGGACCGAGTGATACTGGGGGTCGAAGTTCAGTACAATGGTGAGGCCAGGTGGGTGTTTCTTCCCCCCTCCCCCCACCCCAACACCCCGCCGCCCTCAGCACACCAACGCCAGCTACCCCACATGGCCATGAGGTGGAGTGTCTGTGACACATACAGGGACCACCGAGGTGGAGGGTGGAGCTTTGGCCATGAGTCAGACATTGTCCAGCGATCCGGAGCTCACAGCTCATCGCAGAGCGGGTTGTCATCATTCAACATGGCACTGATCACACCCACTTACAAAAGCAACTGTGTGAGACCCTCCCCTTGTGCCGCAGGTGTAAGGTGTTGTGAAATTGGGAGCTAGGGTTGTCAGGTGGTGTGGGAGGTGGGGGGTACTGGGTGGTGTGTTTGGGCGGAACGGCGGTGCAAGTGCCCGTGCTCAGTGATGCCCTCCCCCTAGTTGGTGAAACATTCGGCGATCAACGCCTCGCATGCTCAATCGCCAAGCCGGTGGCGTCGTGCAGCCTCCCGGCCATATCCAGCCCCCAAGTCTGTGCCCCCCCCCTCCCCAACCTCGTCCTCCTCATGTGCAGATGCATCGCCTTCATCGAGCCCCCCCTGTGCTCCTCCTCCAGGACATCACCCCTCTGCTGGGCTATGTTGTACAGGACACAGCAGACAGTCACTATGCGGCCGACCCTCTCTGAATGGTACTGCAGGGCCCCTCCAGTGCGGTCGGGCTGGTACTGCAGGGCCCCTCCAGAGCGGCCAGGCACCCGAAGCCCATCTCCAAGAGGCCAAAGTACCTCTCCACAACACCCCTGGTTGCTGCATGGGCCTCATTGTAGCGGGTCTCTGCGTTGGTCTGTGGCCTCTGTATAGGGGTCATCACACTGCCGGGGTACTGGGCGGACACGTGCATGATCTGCATGCGGTGGTCACCTGAATATTCATGGAGTCGGTCCCCTTTCTGTTCATGAACCTGTCCCTGTTCTCTGATGGTGGACGCATGGCGATGTGCAGCCCATCAATCACCCCCTGGACCATCAGTATCCTGGCCACGGAGGCGAATCCCGCTGCCTGGGCATCCTGGTGTGTGCGGTCCTCTGGAAACTGGATGTACCGGTCAGCGATGGCATACAGGGCGTTGGTTACTGCTCGGATGCACCGATGCCTGTGAGATACTGGGCAGGTCCCCACTCGGCACCTGGAACGACCCCGTCACATAGAAATTGAGAGCAACTGTCACCTTGACGACCACCGGGATAGCATGTCCTCCCCCCGTTCCACGTGGTGCCAGGTGTGCCATGAGGTGGCATATATACGCAATGGTCTCCCTACTCCTCCGGAGTCGCCTCCTGCCTGCCCTGTCCGGCAGGTCCTCCAACCACATGCGGTGACGGTACACTCGAGACCTCACGGGGTGCCTCCAGTGCCTTGGCACCACCACCTCCTCCTCCTCTCCCTGCGCCCCATCAGGATCAAAATCCTCATCCTCTGCATGCCCAACGATGTGGTGGTCATCGTCCCCCTCCGCCTCCTCCTGTACCTGTCGGGCGGGCGAGTGGGCCTGCAGCCTGAGCGGGTGGCACGGGGCCCTCTGCAGCCTGAGCGGGTGGCACGGGGCCCCCTGCAGCCTGAGCGGGTGGCAGGGGCCCTCTGCAGCCTGAGCGGGCGAGTGGGCCTGCAGCCTGAGCGGGTGGCACGGGGCCCTCTGCAGCCTGAGCGGGTGGCACGGGGCCCTCTGCAGCCTGAGCGGGTGGCACGGGGCTCTCTGCAGCCTGAGCGGGTGGCACGGAGCCCTCTGCAGCCTGAGCGGGTGGCACGGGGCCCTCTGCAGCCTGAGCGGGTGGCATGGGGCCCTCTGCAGCCTGAGCGGGTGGCACGGGGCCCTCTGCAGCCTGAGCGGGTGGCACGGGGCCCTCTGCAGCCTGAGCGGGTGGCACGGGTGGCACTGGGCCCTCTGCAGCCTGAGCGGGTGGCACGGGGCCCTCTGCAGCCTGAGCGGGTGGCACGGGGCCCTCTGCAGCCTGAGCGGGTGGCACGGGGCCCTCTGCAGCCTGAGCGGGTGGCACGGGGCCCTCTGCAGCCTGAGCGGGTGGCACGGGGCCCTCTGCAGCCTGAGCGGGTAGCATGGGGCCCTCTGCAGCCTGAGGGGGTGGCACGGGGCCCTCTGCAGCCTGAGCGGGTGGCACGGGGCCCTCTGCAGCCTGAGCGGGTTGGCACGGGGCCCTCTGCAGCCTGAGCGGGTGGCACGGGGCCCTCTGCAGCCTGAGCGGGTGGCACGGGGCCCTCTGCAGCCTGAGCGAGTGGCACGGGGCCCTCTGCAGCCTGAGCGGGTGGCACGGGGCCCTCTGCAGCCTGAGCGGGTGGCACGGGGCCCTCTGCAGCCTGAGCGGGTTGGCACGGGGCCCTCTGCAGCCTGAGCGGGTGGCACGGGGCCCCCTGCAGCCTGAGCGGGTGGCACGGGGCCCTCTGCAGCCTGAGCGGGTGGCACGGGGCCCCCTGCAGCCTGAGCAGGTGGCACGGGGCCCTCTGCAGCCTGAGCGGGTTGGCACGGGGCCCTCTGCAGCCTGAGCGGGTGGCACGGGGCCCTCTGCAGCCTGAGCGGGTGGCACGGGGCCCCCTGCAGCCTGAGCAGGTGGCACGGGGCCCTCTGCAGCCTGAGCGGGTGGCACGGGGCCCTCTGCAGCCAGTCCCTCTGCCGCTGCTGCTCTGAGCCGCCTGCGTCGATGCTGCCAAAGGGCCACCTGCAGGGTGGCAGCTCCCGCCACCCCGGCAAACATCGCTGGCTGTGCCCAAACATGCCGATCTGCAGGGGGGGATACAACATGTTAACGATGGCACATTGACACCTCGACAGCCAGGTGCCATGGGATACGTCCCCCCCCCCACCTCCTCCACCCCCCCCACCCTCCTCCACCCCCCCCACCTCCTCCACCCCCCCCCCCACCTCCTCCACCCCCCCCCCACCTCCTCCACCCCCCCCCCCACCTCCTCCACCCCCCCCCCCCACCTCCTCCACCCCCCCCCCACCTCCTCCACCCCCCCCCCACCTCCTCCACCCCCCCCCCACCTCCTCCCCCCCCCCCCCCACCTCCTCCACCCCCCCCCCCCCACCTCCTTGCCCCCCCCTTCCCTGGCTCCTCCCCCGCTCCCTCCTTCCCAAGATTCTTGGTAGTGTCGATGAACAGAGAGATCTCGGCATCCAGGTACATAAATCCCTGAAAGTTGCCACCCAGGTTAATAGGGCTGTTAAGAAGGCATATGGTGTGCTAGCCTTTATAAGCAGGGGGATTGAGTTTCGGAGCCACAAGGTCATGCTGCAGCTGTACATAACTCTGGTGCGGCCACACCTGGAGTACTGCGTGCAGTTCTGGTCACCACATTATAGGAAGGATGTGGAAGCTTTGGAAAGGGTTCAGAGGAGATTTACTAGGATGTTGCCTGGTATGGAGGGAAGGTCTTACGAGGAAAGGCTCAGGGAATTGAGGTTGTTTTCGTTAGAGAGGAGAAGGCTGAGAGGTGACTTAATAGAGACATATAAGATAGTCAGAGGGTTAGATAGGGTGGACAGTGAGAGTCTCTTTCCTCGGATGGTGATGACCAACACGAGGGGACATAGCTTTAAATTGAGGGGTAATAGATATAGGACAGATGTCAGAGGCAGTTTCTTTACTCAGAGAGTAGTAGGGGTGTGGAACGCCCTGCCTGCAACAGTAGTAGACTCGCCAACTTTAAGGGCATTTAAGTGGTCACTGGATAGACATATGGATGAAAATGGAATAGTGTAGGTCAGATAGGCTTCAGATGGTTTCACAGGTCAGCGCAACATCGAGGGCCGAAGGGCCCGTACTGCGCTGTAGTGTTCTATGTTCTATGGTCTAAAACATTTATATAGGTCCTGCTGTGAGGCCATCTAGTGTTCATTTGCCTGTACTTGCTCAACATCGTCTGATCATGCATTATTTAATACAGAGATCACTACACGATAATGATAGGGGATTTGTTAGTCCGGGGAACAGAAGGTGGTGTGGCCGTATATGATAGGGGATGTGTTAGTTCGGGGAACAGAAGTTGGTGTGGCCGTATATGTGACTCCAGGATTGCATGTTACCTCCCCGGTGTCAGGGTCAAAGATGTCAGTGAGCGGCTGCAGGTTAACCTTCTGGGGGAGGGTAAACAGCCCGAGGTCATTGTCCACATTGGTACCAATGGCTTAGGGAGGAAGGTGGATGGGGTCCTGCAATCAGAATTTAGGGAGATGGCTAAAAAAATGAGCAACTAGGTCTTCAAATGAGGTAATCTCTGGATTACTCCCAATGCTACGCACAAGTGAGCACAGGAATAGGAGGATCAGGCAGGTGTGGCTGGGAGAATGGTGCAGGAGGGAGGGATTTAGGTTCCTGGGACACTGGGACTGGTTCTGGGGAAGACAGCACCTATACAGAATTGGGACTCAGTTCCTCAAGGGATGTTTCGTTAGTGCTGTTGGGAGGGCTTCAAACTAACTTGGCAGGGTGTGGGAACCAAGAGGAAATATGAGAGAGGAAAACCGGGATGCATAAAATACTGGGAGTGACAGACAGCACTGGTACAGGGAATAGTGAGTTCACAGAGACCTGGCTCAAGGAAGGGCAGGACGGGTTGTTCAATATTCCTTGGTACAAGGTGTTCAGAAAAGATTGGAAAGGAAGGAAGGAGAGGAGGTGGTTTTGGTGACAGTGGGGGAACATTTCGGAGACATTAAGCATTGCATTGTAAGGTTCAGAATGATGCTAGAAAAGGGTAATTGGCAATTCAGGATAAGAATAATTAACACGGAAGAGCCAACTTCAATGGGCAAGAATGGAGCTGGGTCAGATAAACTGGAGTGAGGCAGCGGGACTGTCTTGGGTAAGAAATATCTTACAAAATGTGGAGAAGTTTTGAAACAACTGGAATTAAATCTAAAATTTGGGCAAAGTTGAAGAAAAGTTAACAAAATACTTTCATAAAACAAGTTTGAAATGGAGTTGTCTTTTTGTAGATCAGAGAAGTTATTTTTAAAGTGTTTATGAAGCAATAAGATTGTGCGCCAAGTTTCCTCTGACCCCCACCCCCCAGGGACAAGCAGTGGGGTTAATCTTTTCTACTGATCTCTGCTTATTATTAACTCACCACACGTTTCGCTTTGCTAAATATTTCAAACATTACCAAGTGTTAAGTCTTTAAATTTACAGCTGTGTTTGGATTTATTAACTTATTAGGCATCTAATCAGAGCCACAGTGAATTTGGTTTTGTTTCAATGGGATTGCAGGATGTTCCGAGGACTGACACTGCAGCAAGGAATCTGGCAACAACTTATCCACCGCCATCTAATTTGGACAAAGGTTTTGTCTCCCTGAAGGTTTGCTTTTCGCCACTCAAGCCACATGTTAACATTTGGTAACTTCCAAGACAGAGGCAGAATTTTCCATTTTTGAACCAAGTAGACAGCAGGTGGGTTGCCCGGTGCATTCCCGGTCGGAATGCTGGAATCACATGCTTGGAAGCTCATTAATTATGCACCAACAAATTTCTCTCTGAATCACATGGAATGGTTGGGAATTCTGCCCTGCCACTTCCTAATGGGGTCACTCGCCTGGGGCCCACAGGTAAACGGCAGCACACACATGTCACTCTCTCCGGTCCAGCTGTGTTCAGGTAACCCTCAGAGATGGCTGCCAAGAAAAAGAACCTTTCTCGGGATCTCTGCCACAATGCCCTCTCGGCCTTGGGAAGAGCCCGGGAACACAGGGGTGTTCTTTACCCCAGGGGCAGCTCCAAGAGGCACAGCAGCCTGACAGCTCTGGCCTAGGAGGTCATAGCAAGCGAGGTTAGCTCAGTATGTCCATCCCCCCAGGTCAGAGCGGCAGGCCACCCCCCGCCTGCTGCCCCCTCACATCTCACTGGCCATCCCCCCCCGCTGCCCCCTCCCATCTCACTGGCCACCCCCCCTGCTGCCCCCCCCCCCCTCCATCTCACTGGCCATCCCCCCCCCCCCCCGCTGCCCCCTCCCATCTCACTGGCCATCCCCCCCCCGCTGCCCCCTCCATCTCACTGGCCACCCCCCCTGCTGCCACCCCCCTCCATCTCACTGGCCACCCCCCCCCTGCTGTCCCCCCCCATCTCGCTGGCCACCCCCCCCCCCCCCCCTGCTGCCCCCTCCCATCTCGCTGGCCACCCCCCCCTGCTGTCCCCCCCCCCCCCCCGCTGCCCCCTCCCATCTCGCTGGCCATCCCCCCCTGCAGTCCCCCCCCATCTCACTGGCCACCCCTCCTGCTGCCCCCCCCTCCATCTCACTGGCCACCCCCCCCTGCTGTCCCCCCCCCCTCCATCTCACTGGCCACCCCCCCCCCCTGTTGACGGAATGCTTCCCAATGCAGGAAGAGGATGAATGATCTCATCTCCTCCGATAGAATAACCTTCATCCCAATCCAATCTCACGCTCTCATCATGAATTAGAATTAGACCATTACAGCGCAGTACAGGCCCTTCGACCCTCGATGTTGCACCGACCTGTGAAACCCCTCTAAAGTCCCTCTACACTATTCCCATATCATCCATATGCCTATCCAATGACCATTTAAATGCCCTAGGGTTAGGGTTAGGGTAGCACAAGTGGATAGCACTGTTGCTTCACAGCTCCAGGGTCCCAGGTTCGATTCCCCGGCTTGGGTCACTGTCTGTGCGGAGTCTGCACGTTTTCCCCATGTCTGTGTGGGTTTCCTTTTTGCCAAAAGCCTTCTGAAAGTCCAAAAAACATCGACTGGGTCCCTCTCATTAACTCCACCAGTTACATCTTCAAAGCATTCCAGTAGATTTGTCAAGAATGATTTCCCTTTCACAAATCCATGCTGACTCCGAACGATCCTGCCTCTGTTTTCTAAGTGCTCAGCTGTAAAATCTTTTATAATTGAATCTCAAATTTTCCCCTCTTCTGATGTCAGGCTGACTGTTCTATAACTGATCTCCTTTTGTTTCTCTCTCTTACTAAATACTGCATTCCCCATCATTTCTCCTTTATGAAGACAGAAGCAAAGTCTGTATTTAGCTGGTGCCATCTATTTGTTCCCGTTAGAAAATCCCCTGTTTCTGACCAACATTTGTCGTCACCAATCTTTTTCTCTTCACATAACTAACAACTTTGCTGTTTTAGTTTCGTCTCATGGAACACACTGGCACACGGGGCTGGTTTAGCTCACTGGGCTAAATCACTGGCTTTTAAAGCAGACCAAAGCAGGCCAGCAGCACGGTTCGATTCCCGTACCAGCCTCCCCGAACAGGCGCCGGAATGTGGCGACTAGGGGCTTTTCACAGTAACTTCATTGAAGCCTACTCGTGACAATAAGCGATTTTCATTTTTCATTTCATCACTGAATTCTCTCGCTCGAAAAAAGCTTCAAAAATCCTAAGAGGGACCAAGTCAGGATAAAGATAAAACTCACACAGATCGCACTCCCTCTGGAGCAAGTCAGGCCTCTAAACTCTAAAAACATTCTTAAACCAATAGCAGCAAGTCTCCGGGTGCCATGT
Organism: Scyliorhinus canicula; assembly: GCF_902713615.1. NCBI lineage: Eukaryota > Metazoa > Chordata > Chondrichthyes > Carcharhiniformes > Scyliorhinidae > Scyliorhinus > Scyliorhinus canicula. The sequence continues at coordinate 162,008,632 of NC_052158.1, forward strand.
GCTCTGACTTCATTCAGCAAATAAAAGTCTCCTCAATCCAGGGTGATGTACAGGAGGAGAAGTCACCACTCTGACATCCTGGGTACACATCCCATAGCCATTGGTCGTTAGGATTTGAACAGGAATTGCCACTGACCTCCAGAAATAGGGGATAAAATGGGTGCTCACAAGGGTAGAGCTCACCCCTCGATTGGAAGGACTCAAAAAGCTGCTGACATCGCAGCCGGCCGAGGAAGGAGCGAAGGCCACGAGTGGCAGAGTGTGAAAGACTGAGAGAATCTGTCAGTCTGCTCTGCAGAAATTGTCATCTGTTCATCAACCACCTTGTCACCCTCTCCATCACCAGGGGAGTTGTATAGTTTTCCTGTCATTTAGTTCATGAATTCTATCTAATCCTTTTCTAAAACCTATCTGATAATTACTTACCAATACTCAACAGCCTATCTCCGTAACCACGGCTTCCAGACCTAAAATCTTACAAATGTTTTCCTCCCAATTTCCAAAGGCAGCTATAAAATTTCTGTTGTTCATTGAGGCACTGACACAGTGACCAGGAGGGAGGGGGACGGTGGGGGTACGGGGCGGGGGGGGGGGGGGGGGGGGTACGGGGCGAGGGGGGGGGAACGGGGCGGGGGGGAGGGAGGGGGACGGTGGGGGTACGGGGCTGGGGGGGGGGGGGCGGTGGGGGTACGGGGCTGGGGGGGGGGGGGGCGCGGTGGGGGTACGGGGCCGGGGGGGGGGGGGGGGGTACGGGGGGGGGGGGGGGGGACAGGAGGGGGGGGACGAGATGGTGGGGGGACGGTGGGATGGGGGGGGGTCAACAGGAGAAGGGGGGGGTCTCCTTTAGACCGTGGCGAGTGACGGGCTGGAAAGTATAGACCAAGAGACCCAAATCAATTCAAAACAGGTGATCAGCTGGAGCATCCGGGCTTTTACTCTGCAGCTGAACAATTTATATAGATTCAAACAAGCTGAATAAATTTACATATTTAGATCCGGGCGCACTGGGATAGATCCGGGCGCACTGGGACAGCTCCGAGCGCACTGGGACAGATCCGAGCGCACTGGGACAGATCCGAGCGCACTGGGACAGATCCGAGCGCACTGGGACAGATCCGAGCGCACTGGGACAGATCCGAGCGCACTGGGACAGATCCGAGCGCACTGGGATAGCTCCGAGCGCACTGGGATAGCTCCGAGCACTGGGATAGCTCCGAGCACTGGGATAGCTCCGAGCACTGGGATAGCTCCGAGCACTGGGATAGCTCCGAGCACTGGCATAGCTCCGAGCACTGGCATAGCTCCGGGCACTGGGACAGCTCCGAGCACTGGGACAGCTCCGAGCACTGGGACAGCTCCGGGCACTGGGACAGCTCCGGGCACTGGGATACCTCCGAGCACTGGGATAGCTCCGAGCACTGGGATAGCTCCGAGCACTGGGATAGCTCCGGGCACTGGGATAGCTCCGAGCACTGGGATAGCTCCGGGCACTGGGATAGCTCCGGGCACTGGGATAGCTCCGAGCACTGGGATAGCTCCGAGCACTGGGATAGCTCCGGGCACTGGGACAGCTCCGGGCACTGGGATAGCTCCGAGCACTGGGACAGCTCCGGGCACTGGGATAGCTCCGGGCACTGGGATAGCTCCGGGCACTGGGATAGCTCCGGGCACTGGGATAGCTCCGAGCACTGGGACAGCTCCGAGCGCACTGGGACAGCTCCGGGCGCACTGGGATAGCTCCGAGCGCACTGGGACAGCTCCGGGCACTGGGACAGCTCCGGGCACTGGGATAGCTCCGGGCACTGGGACAGCTCCGAGCACTGGGATAGCTCCGAGCACTGGGATAGCTCCGGGCACTGGGATAGCTCCGGGCACTGGGATAGCTCCGGGCACTGGGATAGCTCCGGGCACTGGGATAGCTCCGGGCGCACTGGGATAGCTCCGGGCGCACTGGGACAGCTCCGGGCACTGGGATAGCTCCGGGCGCACTGGGATAGCTCCGAGCACTGGGACAGCTCCGGGCACTGGGATAGCTCCGGGCACTGGGACAGCTCCGGGCACTGGGATAGCTCCGGGCACTGGGATAGCTCCGGGCACTGGGATAGCTCCGGGCACTGGGATAGCTCCGAGCACTGGGACAGCTCCGAGCACTGGGACAGCTCCGGGCGCACTGGGATAGCTCCGAGCACTGGGACAGCTCCGGGCACTGGGACAGCTCCGGGCACTGGGATAGCTCCGGGCACTGGGATAGCTCCGGGCACTGGGATAGCTCCGGGCACTGGGATAGCTCCGGGCACTGGGACAGCTCCGGGCACTGGGATAGCTCCGAGCACTGGGATAGCTCCGGGCACTGGGATAGCTCCGAGCGCACTGGGATAGCTCCGAGCGCACTGGGATAGCTCCGAGCGCACTGGGATAGCTCCGAGCGCACTGGGACAGCTCCGGGCACTGGGATAGCTCCGGGCACTGGGATAGCTCCGAGCACTGGGATAGATCCGAGCACTGGGATAGCTCCGAGCACTGGGATAGCTCCGAGCACTGGGACAGCTCCGGGCACTGGGATAGCTCCGAGAACTGGGGCAGCTCCGAGCACTGGGATAGCTCCGGGCACTGGGATAGCTCCGGGCACTGGGATAGCTCCGGGCACTGGGATAGCTCCGGGCACTGGGATAGCTCCGGGCACTGGGATAGCTCCGGGCACTGGGATAGCTCCGAGCACTGGGATAGCTCCGGGCACTGGGATAGCTCCGGGCACTGGGATAGCTCCGGGCACTGGGACAGCTCCGGGCACTGGGATAGCTCCGGGCACTGGGATAGCTCCGAGCACTGGGATAGCTCCGAGCACTGGGATAGCTCCGGGCACTGGGATAGCTCCGGGCACTGGGATAGCTCCGGGCACTGGGATAGCTCCGAGCACTGGGATAGCTCCGGGCACTGGGATAGCTCCGGGCACTGGGATAGCTCCGGGCACTGGGACAGCTCCGGGCACTGGGATAGCTCCGGGCACTGGGATAGCTCCGAGCACTGGGATAGCTCCGAGCACTGGGATAGCTCCGAGCACTGGGATAGCTCCGGGCACTGGGATAGATCCGAGCACTGGGATAGCTCCGAGCACTGGGATAGCTCCGGGCACTGGGATAGCTCCGGGCACTGGGACAGCTCCGAGCACTGGGATAGCTCCGGGCACTGGGATAGCTCCGAGCACTGGGATAGCTCCGAGCACTGGGATAGCTCCGAGCACTGGGATAGCTCCGGGCACTGGGATAGCTCCGGGCACTGGGACAGCTCCGAGCACTGGGATAGCTCCGGGCACTGGGATAGCTCCGGGCACTGGGATAGCTCCGAGCACTGGGACAGCTCCGAGCACTGGGATAGCTCCGAGCACTGGGACAGCTCCGACCACTGGGATAGCTCCGAGCACTGGGATAGCTCCGAGCACTGGGATAGCTCCGAGCACTGGGATAGCTCCGAGCACTGGGATAGCTCCGGGCGCACTGGGATAGCTCCGAGCACTGGGATAGCTCCGGGCACTGGGATAGCTCCGGGCGCACTGGGATAGCTCCGAGCACTGGGACAGCTCCGGGCACTGGGATAGCTCCGGGCACACTGGGATAGCTCCGGGCACTGGGACAGCTCCGAGCACTGGGACAGCTCCGGGCACTGGGATAGCTCCGAGCGCACTGGGACAGCTCCGGGCACTGGGATAGCTCCGGGCACTGGGATAGCTCCGGGCACTGGGATAGCTCCGGGCACTGGGATAGCTCCGAGCACTGGGATAGCTCCGGGCACTGGGATAGCTCCGGGCACTGGGATAGCTCCGGGCACTGGGATAGCTCCGAGCACTGGGATAGCTCCGACCACTGGGACAGCTCCGAGCACTGGGATAGCTCCGGGCACTGGGATAGCTCCGAGCACTGGGATAGCTTTTAATGCTTTACCAAATTTGATATAAAATTCAATCCAAATTAGAAATATTGATGTTAAATTGTAATTGAGAGCATCGCGTGAAATGAAAGGAAAACTGATGTTGAAATGTTTGGGGAGGGGTGTTTGCATCTCACCTTCACATAATCGTATTCACAGAGATAGGAGGGCTCAAGGTCAAAGTGCATGAAGTACAGCTTGATTCGGAATCCAATGGGAACGGTTATATTCCAGGTCACGTCTAAATCGCTCGGGTATCCTTCCGGGTAATTGGGAGACTGAATATGTCCAAACATCCCAGTCAACTCAGTCAGGTTTGCTGCTGCTGTGGAGAAGAGGCTGAGCACGAACAACCAGAAACATCTGCCAAAGGAGAAGAGAGAGAACTGATCAGAAACTATTGGTGGGATTTATCAGCCAAACACTCCAGCGTCTGTACAGGAGTGTTGCCTATTGAGGCCTGACATGCAATCAGGTCTCGGGGTGATGCAGAATGAGTAAGAAGGGTGCCTTTTGGCTTTGCCTTTCACTGATGCAGAAAGCAATTGTCCCCGACCATTCCCGAGACTCATAATCGCCAAAGTGTTAACCCTTAACACTGTCGGCTGCCCACAGTCTCAGAGTTAAGGAGTGAGACGCGTACTCAGGGTTCAAGGCTAAACACTTGGGTCCGTGGAAGGCCAGACCCTCATTATCCCTCAAGGCGGACATCATCGTCCAGTTGGCAATGCCCATTGCGAATGTTTTTAAATTAATTTACGGGATGTGGATGTCGCTGGTTAGGCCAGCACTTATTGCCCATCCCTAGTTGCCCTTCAGAAGGTGGTGGGGAGCCGCCTTCTTGAACCGCTGCAGGCCCTGAGGTGTAGGTACACCCACTGTGCTGTTAGGAAGGGAGTTCCAGGATTTTGACCCAGTGACAATGAAGGAATGGCCGATATACTTCTCTCCTAGTTTACAATGAATACTATCACACTTCACAGTCTTCAAATATGCTCGCCACCCTTTTGCGAGCTCAATTTAACAACGTGCCGAATTTTCTGTGTAGTGACAATCACCATGGGGATGTGGGGGAGGGGCAGTTCTGTTAACCTTACCCCCACACCACCTGGAAAGAGTTAATCTGCATTTTGAATTTAGATTAGATTGAATTTAGATCAAAACCTCAACTAAAATTTAATTGTAAAATAGCGCAACAGCTTAATCAGCTCTGCTGAATCGAAGGAAATGGGCTCGAAAAGTTCTTTCCCCCAGGACTTCCGACACTAAACAAAATATCTCCGCAGGAAATAGAGGCTGCATATTTCTCACTCAGCTCAATCTCTTGGAGAATTCCTCCCTCAGAATTTATAATTAAGGGCAGCACGGTGGCGCACCGGAAACCCACGCAAGCACGGGGAGAATGTGGAAACTCCACACGGACAGTGACCCAGAGCCGGAATCGAACCTGGGACCTCAGCGCCGCCAGCAAGGCAAAACTCCCAACAAGGTGACTGCTCCTTTCCTATTTCTGACTTCAACCCATATTACCTCAGTAGGCAGATCCTCCTCGAACTGCCTTTCTGCAGCTGTTATACTAACTCTAATTAACAATGCCACCTCTAGGGTAGCACAGTGGTTAGCACAACCGCCTCACGGCGCTGAGGTCCCAGGTTCGATCCCGGCTCTGGGTCACTGTCCGTGTGGAGTTTGCACATTCTCCCCGTGTTTGCGTGGGTTTCGCCCCCACAACCCAAAGATGTGCAGGGCAGGTGGATTGGCCACGCTAAATTGCCCCTCAATTGGAAAAAAATCATTTGGGTACTCGAAATGTTAAAAAAAAAGAATTTATAATTAAAAAGTTTGAGAGGATTTCTAGAATTTGTGAGGCTGACAGAGTGACAACGAAACCCATTTAACCATTATCCAACATTTTAGATTACATTAAAATATTACTTTGAATATTCCAAAGTGAGTATGCAAGTTATCTCAATTCAACTCAAAGCACTAACTGCAATCCAGGTAGAAATAAAAATGATTAAGATAGCGAAACAGATAAAACATCAATTGAAGCTTACAATGAAAAGCATAAAGCCCTGTTTCGGTTTCCTTTATCCCAGTTTTATGGGAAGATTGTTTGGATCTCTATCCTGCTGAGATCTGACTCTCTTGCAGAAGCTTGGTTACTTATTTACAAAGTTGATAATTATAAAGAAAAGGTGTTGACTCGAGAATAAGTCCCATTTTCTGTTATATTTCGAGAGTTCTTTGAGCAATTCTTGAGAATCAAAGAAACATTGCAGATACAGCCATCATTAATCTTAAACCTGGTTCGTTGTCTGGAAACTCTTAGCCTGTCAAAGCCTGTGTGTGATTTCTCAACAAGATCTTTCGCTATCTGTTAGTTTGGGTAAATGTTTAACTCTTTCCTGGATTGAGACAATTCCTTAACGGGGGTGGGGTGTGTAGTTGGGTGATCGGAGGGAGTCGGGCGATCAGGAGGTGGGGGGGGTACTGTCAGTGAAGGGTGAGGTGGGTAGTCAGGGGGTGGGGGCATGGTCAGGTGGTAAGAGGGCAGGGGTAGGGGGGTAGGGGGTGTAGGGGGTGTAGTTGGGTGTAGGGAGTGTAGGGGTAGGGGGTGTCGGGGTAGGGGGGGCAGGGGGTAGGGGGTGTAGGTCAGGGACTAATATATTTTTGTCATTCTACACTGCTTGTATTGGTACGTCACTGGAAATACAGCTCTCAAATGAACCATTTAATCATCAGTAACGCAGGAAAATTTAGACTCACACAGATTTTTGTGATCCAATTTGACCCATTACCCCACCTCACTCTGGTCTACATCGAACCAGGTCAATAATTGGCCTTCAATCCGATGAACTATGACTTTAGTGAAGTGTCTTTTGTGAAAACTTATTGAATTTCCCTCAAAGTCCACAGAAATAACATTCCATAAGACCATAAGACATAGGAGCAGAATTAGGCCACTCGGCCCATCGAGTCTGCTTCGCCATTCAATCATGGCTGATATTTTCTCATCCCCATTCTCCTGCCTTCTCCCCATAACCCCTGCTCCCCTTGTTGATCAAGAACCTATCTGTCTCTGTCTTAAAGACAGTCAGTGATTTGGCCTCCACAGCCTTCTGCGGCAAAGAGTTCCACAGATTCACCACCCTCTGGCTGAAGAAATTCCTCCTCATCTCTGTTTTAAAGGATCGTCCCTTTAGTCTGAGATGGTGTCTTCTGGTTCTAGATTTTCCTACAAGTGGAAACATCCTCTCCACGTCCACTCTATCCAGGCCTCGCAGTATCCTGTAAGTTTCAATAAGATTCCCCCTCATCCTTCTAATACATTGTTTAATACATCAGTTACTTCAGCAAAAAGTTGAATTTGAATGATTTGAGACGATTTACATTCCCAGATTGTCTTTCGGAGCCTCCGGACATGACAAAGTGCCTCCCAGTTGGTTAAGGACTTTGGAAATACAGTCGCTGTTGTGAGGTCATTAATGCAGCAGCCAATCAGCAACCCCAGAATAACCAGATTGGTTTATTGAGTGATTTTGGCACAGTGATAACTATTGGCCAGAACGCAGAGAATCCTCTTCTCTTTCTTCAAATTGTGTCATGGGATTTGTTTTGATGCCAATCTGAGAGAATCTCAGTGGAACATCTAAAGGGGGAATTGCTGAATCGAGAGATTGGGAAGATGGGAAATTGCTATTCCCTCACTGACTTTCTTCAAACTGGCCCTGTCATTATTGTTATTTTTGTTAATGCTGCTCTCTTGCTCACGGTAACTTATTGAGTTCCAGTCATACATAGAAGATAGAGTAAGAAGTCTTACAACACCAGGTTAAAGTCCAATAGGTTTGTTTCAAACACGAGCTTTCGGAGCGCAGCTCCTTCCTCAGGTGAATGGCGAGGTATCCTCGCCATTCACCTGAGGAAGGAGCTGCGCTCCGAAAGCTCGTGTTTGAAACAAACCTGTTGGACTTTAACCTGGTGTTGTAAGACCTCTTACTGTGCTCACCCCAGTCCAACGCCGGCATCTCCACATCATAGAAGATAGAAGCAGGTGGAGGCCATTCGGCCCTTCGAGACTGCTCTGCCATTCATTATCATGGCTGATCATCAAGTTCAATACTCTGATCCTGTCTGTCCCCCCACCCCCATATCCCTCGATCCCTTTAGCCCCAAGAGCTGTATCTAATTCCTTCTTGAAATTACACAACGTTTTGGCCTCATCTACTTTCTGTGGGAGTGAATCCCACAGACTCACCGCTCTCTGGGTGAAGAAATTTCTCCTCACCTCAGTCCTAAAAGGTTTACCCCGTATCCTGTAGCCACCCAGGTTGGCCACTTCCCAACTTTAAAATGGAGATTCGCTAAGAACGCAGGGAAAAATGGACAGGTACAGGGAAGCAAGCAGAATGCCAAGCTTCCTGTATATTAGACTCGCAGAAAGCAGACAGCACTGAAACTGACGACCATCTGCATATTGATGAGCGATCCCCGGGAACAATAGCAACAGTTAAGATAATCGAGGCAAAGCCAGACTCCTCGGTGCCAGCAGGAGCCAACACAAAAGAAGCCAACGGACACTTAGGAACTGCCCAGCGATCAGGGAACAGCCCCAGTATTGGGGAAATCAAACCAATTGATTGGGAACTCAGTCCAATCAATTGGATCCAGGTACGGGGTCTGCCCAAAAGGGCACGAAGCCCCTGGGGACTATAGAGTCCCCAAGTTCAATTCGGTCTTCTTGGCAGGGTCTCTCAGCAGCTCGAAACAAACCTTGACAGAGACCTACCTAGCAGCTGCATCAACAGATAAGTGTCCAGTCAACGCACGCTACGAGATAGGCGCTCCTAACTCTTAGTCCATACCAGTTGGAAGCCTGCAGTCTCAGGATCGAACAAGAGGCCATTGTTCCCTGACCCAGTGGGTTCCTTTTCCAAAGCTAAGTATTGGCCTTTAGTGGTAGAAATAGTCTAGTTCTGTAGTATTTTATGCTTGAGTAGCGATTGACTGTGTATATAATAAATGTGTTTTGATTTGAACCTTACTAACTGGTGTATTTTGGGGCTGGTTTAGCTCTGGGGCTGGTTTAGCTCACTCGGCTAAATCGCTGGCTTTTAAAGCAGACCAAGGCAGGCCAGCAGCACGGTTCGATTCCCGTACCAGCCTCCCCGGACAGGCGCCGGAATGTGGCGACTAGGGGCTTTTCACAGTAACTTCATTGAAGCCTACTCGTGACAATAAGCGACTTTCATTTCATTTCGTATTGAGTTATTGATCAGGACTTGAACTTGAACCTCGTGGTGGTATCATAAAGATACCTGGCGACTCTAGAGCAAGGTGATTAAACAGAGCAAATTAAGTGTAAAGCACACTTAGCAAAACGAGCAACAATCCTCAAACTATGATCCCTAATTCTGGACTCCCCACCATCGGGAACATTCTTTCTGAACCTACCCTGTCTAATCCTGTTAGAACTTTGTACGTCTGTATGAGATCCCCTCTCACTTCTTCTGAACTCCAGTGAATATAATCCTAACTGACTTAGTCTCTCCTAGGTGTGCACATCAGCAACAATCTATCCTGGTCCACCCATGTCAACTCTACAACCAAACGCATCAATGCCTATACTTCCTCAGGAAACGAAGGAAATTCGGCATGTCCACATTAATTCTTACCAACTTTTACAGATGCACCATAGAAAGCCTCCTATCTGGCTGCATCACAGCCTGGTATGGCAACCGTTCGGCCCAAGATCACAGGAAACTACAGAGAGACAGAACATAGGAACACAAGAACTAGGAGTAGGCCATCTGGCCCCCCGAGCCTGCTCTGCCATTCAATGAGATCATGTCTGATCCTTTGTGGACTCAGCTCCACTTACCCGCCCGGGTAACCTTTTATTCCTTTATTGTTCAAAAATCTATCTACCTTTGCCTTAAAAACATTTAATGAAGGAGCCTCAACTGCTTCACTGGGCAAGGAATTCCATAGATTCACAACCCTTTGGGTGAAGAAGTTCCTCCTCAACTCAGTCCTAAATCTACTTCCCCGTATTTTGAAGCTAAGCCCCCTAGTTCTGCTTTCACCCACCAGTGGAAGTAACTTTCCATCTTCTATCCTATCTATTCCCTTCATAATTTGAAATGTTTCTATAAAATCCCCCCTCATTCTTCTAAATTCCAACGAGTACAATCCCAGTTTACTCAACCTCTCCTCGTAATCCAACCCCTTCATCTCTGGGATTAACCTAGTGAATCTCCTCTGCACACCCTCCAGCGCCAGTATGTCCTTTCTCAAGGAAGGACACCAAAACTGAACACAATACTCCAGGTGTGGCCTCACTAACACCTTATACAGCTGCACCATAACCTCCCTGCATTTAAACTCCATCCCTCTAGCAATGAAGGACAAAATTCCATTTGCCTTCTTAATTACCTGCTGCACCTGCAAACCAACTTTTTGTGATTCAAGCACAAGGACACCCAGATCTCTCTGCACAGCAACATGCTGAAATTATTTACCATTCAAATAATAGTCCATTTTGCTGTTTTTCCTACCAACATAGATGACCTCACATTTATCAACATTGAATTCCATCTGCCAGACCCTTGCCCACTCAAACTATCTGTATCCCTCTGCAGACTTCCAGTATCCTCTGTACTTTTCGCTTTACCACTCATCTGAGTGTCATCTGCGAACTTGGACACATTGCCCTTGGTCCCCAACTCCAAATCATCAATGTAAATTGTGAACGATTGCGGTCCCAACACGGATCCCTGAGGGACACCACTAGCCACTGATCGCCAACCAGAGAAACAACATTAATCCCAACTCTTTTCTTTCTGTCAGTTAACGAATTCCACTAAATAAGTCAAACATGACCTGGCTTTGATTAACCCATGTTGCGTCTGCCAATGAAACAATTTCTATCTAAATGTCTCGCGATTTCTTCCTTAACAATAGATTCAAGCATTTTCCCCAAGTTAAGCTAACCGGCCTACAGTTATCTGCCTTTTGTCTGCCCCCTTTTTTAAACAGTGGCGTCACATTTGCTGTTTTACAATCTGCCGGAACCATCCCAGAGTCCAGCGAATTTTGGAAAATCAACATGAGCGTATTTGCTATTTCCTCCACCATCTCTTTTAGTATCCTGGGATACATTCCATCAGGGCCAGGAAACTTGTCTACCTTTAGCCCCATTAGCTTGCCCAACACTACTTCCTTAGTAATAATTATTGTTTGTAGGTCCTCACCTGCCACAGTCTCCTTCCCAACAATTATTGGCATGTTATTTGTGTCTTCCACTGTGCAGAACGACAGAAAAGACCTGTTCAGTTCCTCAGCCATTTCCTCATTTCCCATTATTAAATGCCCTTTCTCAACCTCTAAAGGACTAAGTTGACCGTAGATACCCTTTTTCGTTTTATACATTTGTGGAATTTTTTGCTATCTGTTTTTATATCTTGAACTGGTTTACTCTCATAATCTATCTTACTTTTCTTTATAGCTTTCTGCTGACCTTTAAAGATTTCCCAATCCTCTAGTTTCCCACTAATCTTTGCCACATTATCCCTTTCCATACAATCCTTCCTTTTCACTGGTATATACTTTTGCTGTCGTGGAAAATCTCTTTGAAAGTCCTCCACTGTTCGTAAATTGTTCCACCACAAAGTCTTTGCTCCCAATCTACCCGAGCCAACTCCTCCCTCAGCCGATTGCAGTCTCCTTTTTTTCAGCACAAGACTCTGGTATTGGATTTTACCTTCTCACACTCATTTTGTATTTTAAATTCAACCATACAATGATCGCTCCTTCCGAGAGGATTCCCAACTGTGAGATTATTGATTATTCCTGTCTCATTATCAGGATCAGATCTAGGATAGCTTGTTCCCTTGGAGGTTCCATTACATACTGTTCAATGTAGCTATCACAGATATATTCCAGGAACTCCTCATCAAGGCTACCCTGACCAATCCGGTTTTGACCAATCGACATGTAGATTAAAATACCCTAGGATATTTGGGGTGCCATTTTAACATGCATCATTTATTTCTTTGTTTATTGCCTGTCCCACCATGATGTCATTATTTGGTGGCCTACAGACTAAGCCTATCTGTGACTTTTCTCCTTTCTATTTATAATTTTCACCCAAGTGGATTCAAACATTTTCGCCATGGAACCTATATCATCTCTCATTACTGCCCTGATGTCATCCTTAAAAATAAATGTTATACCACCTTCCTTACCTTCCTGTCTGACATTCCGAATAGTCTGATACCCTATGATATTTAACTCCCCTAGAAATTTAACTCCAAATCGTGACCATCCTGCAACCATGTCACTGTAATGGCCACTAAATCAAACTCATCCAGGGTGAGGTAGCCATTTGGATACAAAACTGGCTTGACGACAGAACACAAAAGATGGTTGTGGAGGGTTGTTTTTCCAAACGGGAGGCCTGTGACCAGCGGTGTGCCTCAGGGATCGGGGCTGGGTCCACTGTTAATTGTTATTTATATTAATGATTTGGATGAGAATGTAGGAGGCATGGTTAGTAAGTTTGCAGATGACACCAAGATTGGTGGCATAGTGGACAGTGAAGAAGGTTATATAAGACTGCAATAGGATCTTGACCAATTGGGCCAGTGAATGGTAGAGGGGCTGGTTCACCACAATGGGCTAAATAGCTGACTTGCAATGTAGAACAATGTTGGGACGTCTTGTTGAAGTTGTACAAGACATTAGTAAGGTCACACTTGGAATACTGTGTTCGGTTCTGGTCACCCTATTATAGAAAGGATATTGTTAAACTAGAAAGAGTGCAGAAGAGATTTACGAGGATGTTATCGGGACTTCATGGTTTGAGTGATAAAGAGAAGCTGCATTGACTGGGACTTTTTTCCCTGGAGCGTAGTGGCTTAGGGGTGAACTTATAGAGGTCTATAAAATAATGAAGGGCAGAGATAAGGTAGATAGTCAACATCTTTTCCCAAAGGTAGGGGAGTCTAGAACTAAAGAGCATAGGTTTAAGGTGAGAGGGGAGAGATACAAAAGGATCCAGAGGGGCAATTTTTTCACAGAGAGGGTGATAAGTACCTGGAACGAGCTGCCAGAGACAGTGGTAGAGGTGGGTACAATTTTGTCTTTTAAAAAGCATTTAGACAGTTATATGGGTAAGATGGGTATAGAGGGAAATGGAGCCAATTGTAGGCAATTGGGACAAGTTTGGTGGTAAAAAGTGGGCAGCATGGACAAGTTGGGCCGAAGAATCTGGTTCCATGCTGTAAACCTCTAGTACTTTGCATCAGTATTCACCAAAGAGAAGGACCTGGTGTATGATGAGTCTGGGGAAGGGTGTGTAGATAGTCTGGGTCACATTGAGATTAAAAAGGTGTTGGGCATCTTGAAAAATATTAAGGCAGGTAAGTCCCCAGGGCCTGATGGGATCTACCCCAGAATACTGAAGGAGGCTAGAGAGGAAATTGCTGAGGCCTTGACAGAAATCTTTGGATCCTCACTATCTTCAGGTGATGTCCCGGAGGGTTGGAGAATAGCCAATGTTGTTCCTTTGTTTAAGAAGGGGAGCAAGGATAATCCAGGAAATATACAGTCCAGTGAGGCTTATGTCAGCGGTAGGGAAATTACTGGAGAGGATTCTTCGAGACAGGATTTATTCCCATTTGGAAGCAAATGGATGTATTAGCGAGAGACAACATGGTTTTGTGAAGGGAAGATCTGCAACTAGTGACGTTCCACACAGATCTGTGTTGGGACCTTTGCTGTTTGTAGTATATATAAATGATTTGGAGAAAAATGAAACTGGTCTGATTAGTAAGTTTGCGGGCGACACAAAGGATAGCGATGAGGACTGTCAGAGGATACAGCAGGATTTAGATTGTTTGGAGACTTGGGCGGACAGATGACAGATGGAGTTTAATCCGGACAAATGTGAGGTAATGCATTTTGGAAGATCCAATACAGGTGGGAAATATACAGTAAATGGCAGAACCCTCAAGAGTATTGGGTGTACATGTCCAGAAGTCACTGCAAGTGTTCAAGCAGGTGGAGAACAAAGAAGATAGTCAAGAAGGCATACGGCATGCTTGCCTTCATCGGCCGGGGCATTGAGTATAAACATTGGCAAGTCATGTTGCAGCTGCATAGAACCTTAGTTGGGCCGCACTTGGGATATTGTGTTCAATTCGGGTTGTGGAGGCTTTGGAGAGGGGACAGAAAAGGTTTGAAATGAAATGAAAATGAAAATCGCTTATTGTTACGAGTAGGCTTCAATGAAGTTACTGTGAAAAGCCCCTAGTCGCCACATTCCGGCGCCTGTTCGGGGAGGCTGGTACGGGAATTGAACCGTGCTGCTGGCCTGTTTTGGTCTGCTTTAAAAGCCAGCGATTTAGCCCAGTGTGCTAAACCAGCCCCTTTACCAGGTTTACCAGGATGCTGCCTAGTGTGGAGGGAATTAGTTATGAGGGGAGGTTGGATAAACTTAGTTTGTTCTCACTTAAACGACGGAGGTTCAGGGACAACCTGATAGAGGTCTACAAAATGATGAGGGGCACAGACAGAGTGGATAGTCAGAGGCTTTTTCCCAGATTGGAAGAGTCAATTACTAGGGGGCATAGGTTTAAGCTGTGAGGGGCAAAGTTTAGAGGAGATGTGTGAGGGAAATGTTTTTACACAGAGGGTAGAGGGTGCCTGGAACTCGCTGCCGGAGGAGGTGGTGGAAGCAGGGACGATAGTGACATTTAAGGGGCATCTTGACAAATACATGAATAGGATGGGAATAGAGGGATACGGACCCTGGAAGTGCAGAAGGTTTTAGATGGGCAGCATGGTCGGCACGGGCTTGGAGGGCCGAAGGGCCTGTTCCTGTGCTGTACTTTTCTTTGTTCTTTCCTACTCTTGCGCCAAATAGGAATAAACAACTTTTGGAGTTCACCTATTCGTTCCCTGAATGCTGCCATTGCCTGTCCGCTGTCCTTCCTTTCAGTAATGTTTCCCAGTCCGTCACAGCCAGTTCATGCCACATACCATCATAGTTACGTTTCTTGTGATTCAGGACTCTGGTCTTTGAATCAACTACCTCACTATCCACCTTGATAAAGAATTCCACCATATTATGGTCACTCATCCCCAAGGGTTCTCTCAACTAGATTGCCAACTAATCCTTTCTCATTGCACAACACCCAGTCCAAGACGGCCTGTTCCCTCATTGGTTCCTCAACACACTGGTCCAGAAAACCATCCCATATACACTCCAGAAATTCCTCTATTGTACTGTGACTAATTTGAGCACTCAATCTATATGTAGATTAAAGTCACCCATAATCACAGATGTTCCTTTATCACACACATCTCTGATTTTCTGCCAAATGCTATTCCCAACATTGCCACTGCAGTTTGGGAGTCTATATACCGCCCCTACAAATGTTTTTTGCCCCTCAATGTTTCTTAACTAGACCCAGACAGATTCCATATCGTCTGTACTGATATCTTTCCTCAATATTGTATCAATATCCTCTTTAATCAACAATGCAACTCCACCAGCTTTTCCTTTCTGTCTGTCCTTCCTTAAAAACGGAATAGCCTCAATGTTTAGTTCCCATCCTTGGTCACCTTGGGGCTGTGTCCCCGTTATCCCAACTATATCATATCCCTTTACATCTATCTGCGTAACAAATTCATCCATTTTATTTTGATAGCTCTGCGTGTTGAGATACAAAACCTTAAGGTCAGTCCTTTAACGTTCCTTGTCCCGTCCCTACTATTTTTTACAGTTCCATTATCTGATACATGCCCTGGATTTCTCTGTCTATCACTTTTCTGGTTCTCCTTGCTGTCTTTTGCTCTTGTCCCTGATGTAATATCCAGATGGGAATATCTTCCCTGCGGTTCTCGCAGAGTACCATCTCCCTCACTGAGGCACGGCAAACTTCACTGTATATGAAAAGGTCAGTCAGTAAGATACTGACCGGGGGCAGCATGTGGCACAGAGGTTAGCGCTGGGACTGCGGCGCTGAGGACCCGGGTTCGATCCCGGCCCCGGGTCACTGTCCGTGTGGAGTTTGCATATTCTCCCCGTGTCTGCGTGGGTTTCACTCCCACAACCCAAAGATGTGCCGGGTAGGTGGATTGGCCACGCTAAATTGCCCCTTAATTGGAAAAAAATAATTGGGTACTCTAAAATTAAAAAAAAGACACTGGCCGGAGAGAGAGTTGGTCAGGATCTACCGGGAAGTGTATATACTGTAACTGTAAATAAATCAAACTTCTTTATTTTCATAAATTCATGGAATTTACAGTGCAAATGGAGGCCATTCGGCTCATTGAGTCTGCACTGGCCCTTCGAAAGAGCATCCTACTTAAACCCACGTCTCCACCCTATCCCCAAATCCCCATAACCCCACCTAACCTTTTGTTCACTAAGGGGCAATTTATCACGGCCAGTCCACCCAACCTGCACATCTTTGGACTGTGGGAGGAAACCGGAGCGCCCGGAGGTAACCCACACAGACACGGGGAGAACGTGCAGACTCCGCGCAGTCACCCGAGGCCGGAATTGAACCTGGGACCATGGAGCTGTGAGACAGCAGTGCCAACCGCTGTGCTACCCATGCTGCCCTTATTTACTTGGTGTGAAATCCCAGTGTCCTCATTAAACTCATTGATTTCACTGGAATGTCAGATATATTAACCTCTTTCTCCTCTGCAATGACTGATCCAAAGCAATTGTCCAACAAATCCGTATTTCCTTATTTCTGTCTGTAATATTACCATGTCTGTTCACCCGCATTGTTTTGGATTATCAGAGTTATTATCCTGACAAGTTTTATTGTGTGTTCCCTTTTGAAGATCTTACTGGATATATTTAAATTTTCTCTTCTACTTTATTTCTCTACCAGTCCCTAATCTACACTTTCCTTTGTATTTACATATTCACATACCTTCGCTCTCACTTTTTCTGTTCTCAGTAGCTGTTTGAATTAAGAAGTCTCGCTCCTTCAAAGTGTATCTTCTACTGGATGAAACTAAGCTTCCTCTTGGGCACCTCTCACTGTCCTTCTCTACGTTTTCCAATGACGGTTTTGACCAGTTTCTGTCTCATCCTCACTGAAAACTACAAGCTTCCTAACTGTGTTAACTTGCTCGTTTTCAGAGCCAACATGGAATACAATGAGAAAAATGTTCCCTTGTTGAAGATTAGTAACTTTGTCTGGATCATAAGTAAATTTCGAATGGCCTGCTTTCTCGTTAACTCTCGAACATGTTGCTCGAGAGAATGATTTCCAATACTCAATAAATTCACTATCTTTCGGAGTGAGAACAGCAAAGCACTTAACCCATATTTTATAAATTCTTTATGGAAATTAATGTCTCTATTGAAAGTATTCTGCTTTTGCTACTAACTTCTTCAGTCCCTGACAGAATACACCCTGCAATTTCACTGGTGCTATTAGGCGGTCTGTGGAGAACTCCCGTTACACATTAAAATAATGACTTAATCTAACCATAATCTAACCATAGATGATAACATCTTTAATCAAACTATCTGTTTCACAGTTTCTTGGTCCTTTTAAACACATTTTTAAGCTGGAATATTTAACCCAGAATCATGAATGGTTGTAACCCTGTCTCTGTAATGAATCTATAAATCAGGAGCAGGAAAAGGCCATTCAGCCCATCGAGCCTGTTCCACCAGACAATACATTCATTGCTGACCTTGTAATCTCAACTCCACTTTCCTGCCCCCTCCCCAGCCACGTACCATCCCCTCTGCCAACCCTACCCCCTGCCCCCCCAGCCATGTCCCATCCCCTCCGCCAACCCTACCCCCCCAACCCTACCCCCCCCCCAGCCATGTCCCGTCCCCTCTGCCAACCCTACCCCCTGCCCCCCCAGCCATGTCCCATCCCCTCTGCCAACCCTACCCCTCCCCCTCCCAGCCCCCCACCAAAACCCAACTTTTAGCTTCACTGTCAATTACCAATTTAGCGATCTTGGCCTTGAACAGACTGGATATAAACACAAATTGGGTTTTTCTCTCTGTCCCAAATAGCACCTGGGGTTGGGGTGAATTATTTTGGTTTTGGGATGTTGCATCGCAGGTCAAGGCCAGTATTTATTTCCTAACATCATGAGGGACCATGGAACTAGATGCAGGATCCATATAGCAGATCAGGTATGAGGGGCTGAATGGTCTGTCCTCTGTGCCCGAGGGTCAGTCAGACTCAGTCCCAGGATCAATTCCCGGAGATTTCAGCAAAGCAGAGAGCCCCCCCCCCCCAACCCCAACCACCACAATAAAGCAAAATCCCCCCAAACACAACCCCAAAAACACAAACCCCCCAAACACAACCACAAAAACACAAACCCCCCCCAACCCCCCTCAAACACAACCCCAAAAACACAAAAACCCCCAAACCCCCCTCAAACACAACCCCAAAAACACAAACCCCCCAACACAACCCCCCCCCCAACACAACCCCAAATACACAAACCCCCCAACACAACCCCCCCCCCCAACAAAACCCCAAAAACACAAACCCTCCCAACACAAAGCCGGCAAACACACGCCCCCATCACACCCTCCCGGGACATGGACACTGCCCAGGGTGGCGGCTCTCTGTCCCCGGGGGGGGGGGGGGGGGGGTAGGGACACACTTTCCCCGGGGGGGGGGGGTGAGGGACACACTGTCCCCGGGGGGGGGGGGGAGGACACACTGTCCCGGGGGGGGGGGGGTGAGGGACACACTGTCCACGGGGGGGGGGGGGTGAGGACAACAACTGTCCCCTGGGGGGGGGGTGAGGGACCCACTGTCCCCTGGTGGGGGGGGGTGAGGGACCACCACTGTCCCCTGTGGGGGGGTGGGTGGGGTGAGGGACACACTTGTCCCGGGGGGGGGTGAGGGAAACACTGTCCCGGGGGGGGGGGTGAGGGACACATCTGTCCCCGTGGGGGGGGGGGGGAGAGTGACACACTGTCCCCTGGGGGGGGGTGAGGGACACACTGTTCCCCGGGGGGTGGGGGGGTGAGGGACACACTGTCCCCGGGGGGGGGGGTGAGGGACACACTGTCCCCGGGGGGGGGATGATGAGGGACACACTGTCCCCGGGGGGGGAGGGACACACTGTCCCGGGGGGGGGGGGGGTGAGGGAACTGTCCCCGGGGGGGGGGGGGGGGGGATGAGGGACACACTGTCCCCGGGGGGGGGGGTGAGGGACACACTGTCCGGGGGTGGGGGGGGGTGAGGGACACACTGTCCCGGGGGGGGGGGGGGGGATGAGGGACACACTGTCCCCGGGGGGGGGGGTGAGGGCACACTGTCCCCGGGGGGGGGTGATGAGGGACACTGTCCCCGGGGGGGGGGGGGGTGATGAGGGACACACTGTCCCCGGGGGGGGTGAGGGACACACGTCCCCGGGGGGGGGGGGGGGGTGAGGGACACACTGTCCCCGGGGGGGGGGGGGATGATGAGGGACACACTGTCCCCGGGGGGGGGGTGAGGGACACACTGTCCCGGGGGGAGGGGGACTCACCCCATCTCTGTCTCTGTGTCTCCGGATTCCGGCTCCGCTCCGCCCGCGGCTTCTCCGCGACAAAGAGACAAACCCCCCAAACCCCGCCCCCTACACTCAAACCCCGCCCCCTACACTCAAACCCCGCCCCCTACACTCAAACCCCCGCCCCCTACACCGAAGCGCCGCCCCCTCCCCAAACCCCGCCCCCTCCCACCCCAAATCCTGCCCACTGGACCCGCCCCACTGGACCAAACCCCACTCTAAACCCCGCCCCCCTCCAACCCCAAACCCCGCCCCCTCCCACCACAAATCCCACCCCTTCCACCCCCAAACCTCGCCCCCTCCCATTACAAACCCCACCCCCCACCCGAACCCCGCCCCAATCCCCCTGGACCCTCCCACCCCAAACCCCGCCCCCTCCCACCCCAAACCCCGCCCCCTCCCACCCCAAACCTCCATTCGGAGACCCAATTCCCACCCCGGACTAGAAATCCTCGCCCTGGACCCCAAAACCCTCCCCAAATCCCTCCACGGACACCAATTCCCAATCAGAACCACAAATCCCTGCCCCGAGACCCCACCCCGAGACCCCAATCCCCACCCCGAGACCCCAATCCCCACCCCGAGACCCCAATCTCCACCCCGAGACCCCAATCCCCACCCCGAGACCCCAATCCCCATCCCGAGACCCCAATCCCCATCCCGAGACCCCAATCCCACCCCGAGACCCCAATCCCCACCCCGAGACCCCAATCCCCACCCCGAGACCCCAATCCCCACCCCGAGACCCCAATCCCCACCCCGAGACCCCAATCCCCACCCCGAGACCCCAATCCCCCCAATCCCCACCCCGAGACCCCAATCCCCACCCCGTGACCCCGAGACCCCAATCCCCACCCCGAGACCCCAATCCCCACCCCGAGACCCCAATCCCCGTCCCGAGACCCAAATCCCCACCCCGAGACTCAATCCCCACCCCGAGACCCCGAGACCCCAATCCCCACCCCGAGACCCCAATCCCCACCCCGAGACCCCAATCCCCACCCCGAGGCCCCGAGACCCCACCCCGAGACCCCAATCCCCACCCCGAGACCCCAATCCCCACCCCGAGACCCCAATCCTCACCCCGAGACCCCGAGACCCCAATCCTCACCCTGAGACCCCAATCCCCACCCCGAGACCCCAATCCCCACCCCGAGACCCCAATCCCCACCCCGAGACCCCAATCCCCACCCCGAGACCCCAATCCCCACCCCGAGACCCCAACCCCCACCCCGAGGACCCCAATCCCCACCCCGAGACCCCAATCCCCACCCCGAGACCCCGAGACCCCAATCCCCACCCCGAGACCCCGAGACCCCAATCCCCACCCCGAGACCCCAATCCCCACCCCGAGACCCCAATCCCCACCCCGAGACCCCAATCCCCACCCGAGACCCCAATCCCCACCCCGAGACCCCAACCCCCACCCCGAGACCCCAATCCCCACCCCGAGACCCCAATCCCCACCCCGAGACCCCGAGACCCCAATCCCCACCCCGAGACCCCGAGACCCCAATCCCCACCCCGAGACCCCAATCCCCACCCCGAGACCCCAATCCCGAGACCCCAATCCCCACCCCGAGACCCCAATCCCCACCCCAAGACCGCAATCCCCACCCCGAGACCCCAATCCCCACCCCGAGACCCCAATCCCCATCCCGAGGCCCCGCGACCCCACCCCGAGACCCCAATCCCCACCCCGAGACCCCAATCCCCACCCCGAGACCCCAATCCCCACCCCGAGACCCCGAGACCCCAATCCCCCCAATCCCCACCCCGAGACCTCAATCCCCACCCCGAGACCCCAATCCCCACCCCGAGACCCCAATCCCCACCCCGAGACCCCAATCCCCGTCCCGAGACCCAAATCCCCACCCCGAGACCCCAATCCCCACCCCGAGACCCAAATCCCCACCCCGAGACCCCAATCCCCACCCCGAGACCCCAATCCCCACCCCGAGACCCCAATCCCCACCCCGAGACCCCAATCCCCACCCCGAGACCCCAATCCCCACCCCGAGACCCAAATCCCCACCCGAGACCCCAATCCCCACCCCGAGACCCCAATCCCCACCCCGAGACCCCAATCCCCATCCCGAGACCCCAATCCCCACCCCGAGACCCCAATCCCCACCCCGAGACCCCAATCCCCGTCCCCGAGACCCCAATCCCACCCCGAGACCCCAATCCCCACCCCGAGACCCCAATCCCCGACCCCGAGACCCCAATCCCCACCCCGAGACCCCAATCCCCACCCCGAGACCCCAATCCCCGTCCCCGAGACCCCAATCCCCACCCCGAGACCCCAATCCCCAATCCCGAGACCCCAATCCCCACCCCGAGACCCCAATCCCCACCCCGAGACCCCAATCCCCACCCCGAGACCCCCAATCCCCACCCCGAGACCCCAATCCCCACCCCGAGACCCCAATCCCCACCCCGAGACCCCAATCCCCACCCTGAGACCCCGAGACCCCAATCCCCATCCCGAGACCCCAATCCCCATCCCGAGACCCCAATCCCCACCCCGAGACCCCCAACCCCCACCCCGAGACCACAATCCCCGTCCCGAGACCCCAATCCCCACCCCGAGACCCCAATCCCCACCCCGAGACCCCAATCCCCACCCCGAGACCCCAATCCCCACCCCGAGACCCCAATCCCCACCCCGAGACCCCAATCCCCACCCCGAGACCCCAATCCCCACCCCGAGACCCCGAGACCCCAATCCCCACCCCGAGACCCCAATCCCCACCCCGAGACAACATTGGCCAGGACACATCGGAGGCCCGCTCCGGGGTCGGAACCCCCCCCCCCCCCCCCCCCACAGGCCGGCACCCGACCCTTAAACCGAGGTCCCGCTGGCTCAGAGCAGGTTAGAACACCGCCGGCGGGACTCGGCACTTTTCTTACGGCCGCTCGGCCCATTCGGGCCGGAGAATCGGCGTGCCGGCCGCGTAGAGCGGCCCACAACCGGCGCTGCGCCAACCACTCCAACGCCAATGGTGCAAACTCTCCACTCTGCAGAGAATCGTGTTCCGGCGTCAGGGTGGGCGCGGCCCCTTCGCGGGGATTCTCCGGCCCTGCCCAGGGTTTGGAGAATCCCGCCCCTTGTCTGAGAGTCTGGTGAAGGCAGATTCACACAGCGAGTGGTTAGGATCTGGAATGTACTGTCTGAGAGTGTGGTGGAGACAGATTCACACAGAGAGTGGTTAGGATCTGGAATGTACTGTCTGTGAGTGTGGTGGAGACAGATTCACACAGCGAGTGGTTAGGATCTGGAATGTACTGTCTGTGAGTGTGGTGGAGGCAGATTCGCACAGCGAGTGGTTAGGGTCTGGAATGTACTGTCTGTGAGTGTGGTGGAGACAGATTCACACAGCGAGTGGTTAGGATCCGGAATGTACTGTCTGTGAGTGTGGTGGAGACAGATTCACACAGCGAGTGGTTAGGGTCTGGAATGTACTGTCTGTGAGTGTGGTGGAGACAGATTCACACAGCGAGTGGTTAGGATCTGGAATGTACTGTCTATGAGTGTGGTGGAGGCAGATTCACACAGCGAGTGGTTAGGATCTGGAATGTACTGTCTGTGAGTGTGGTGGAGGCAGATTCACACAGCGAGTGGTTAGGATCTGGAATGTACTGTCTGTGAGTGTGGTGGACGCAGATTCACACAGCGAGTGGTTAGGGTCTGGAATGTACTGTCTGTGAGTGTGGTGGAGACAGATTCACACAGCGAGTGGTTTTGGTCTGGAATGTACTGTCTGTGAGTGTGGTGGAGGCAGAGTCACACAGCGAGTGGTTAGGATCTGGAATGTACTGTCTGTCAGTGTGGTGGAGACAGATTCACACAGCGAGTGGTTTTGGTCTGGAATGTACTGTCTGTGAGTGTGGTGGAGGCAGAGTCACACAGCGAGTGGTTAGGGTCTGGAATGTACTGTCTGTGAGTGTGGTGGAGACAGAGTCACACAGCGAGTGGTTAGGGTCTGGAATGTACTGTCTGTGAGTGTGGTGGAGACAGATTCACACAGCGAGTGGTTAGGATCTGGAATGTACTGTCTGTGAGTGTGGTGGAGACAGATTCACACAGCGAGTGGTTAGGATCTGGAATGTACTGTCCGTGAGTGTGGTGGAGACAGATTCACACAGCGAGTGGTTAGGATACGGAATGTACTGTCTGTGAGTGTGGTGGAGGCAGATTCACACAGCGAGTGGTTAGGATCTGGAATGTACTGTCTGTGAGTGTGGTGGAGGCAGATTCACACAGCGAGTGGTTAGGATCTGGAATGTACTGTCTGTGAGTGTGGTGGAGACAGATTCACACAGTGAGTGGTTAGGATCTGGAATGTACTGTCTGAGAGTCTGGTGGAGACAGATTCACACAGCGAGTGGTTAGGATCTGGAATGTACTGTCTGTGAGTGTGGTGGAGGTAGGTTCACACAGTGAGTAGTTAGGGTCTGGAATATTCTGTCTGAGAGTGAGAGAGACAGATTCACACAGCGAGTGGTTAGGATCTGGAATGTACTGTCTGTGAGTGTGGTGGAGGCAGATTCACACAGCGAATGGTTAGGATCTGGAATGTACTGTCTGTGAGTGTGGTGGAGACAGATTCACACAGCGAGTGGTTAGGATCTGGAATGTACTGTCTGTGAGTGTGGTGGAGGCAGATTCACACAGCGAGTGGTTAGGATCTGGAATGTTCTGTCTGTGAGTGTGGTGGAGGCAGATTCACACAGCGAGTGGTTAGGATCTGGAATGTACTGTCTGTGAGTGTGGTGGAGACAGATTCACACAGCGAGTGGTTAGGATCTGGAATGTACTGTCTGTGAGTGTGGTGGAGGCAGATTCACACAGCGAGTGGTTAGGATCTGGAATGTACTGTCTGTGAGTGTGGTGGAGGCAGATTCACACAGCGAGTGGTTAGAATCTGGAATGTTCTGTCTGAGAGTGTGGTGGAGACAGATTCACACAGTGAGTGGTTAGGGTCTGGAATGTACTGTCTGTGAGTGTGGTGGAGGCAGATTCACACAGCGAGTGGTTAGGATCTGGAATGTTCTGTCTGAGAGTGTGGTGGAGACAGATTCACACAGTGAGTGGTTAGGGTCTGGAATGTACTGTCTGTGAGTGTGGTGGAGGCAGATTCACACAGCGAGTGGTTAGGATCTGGAATGTACTGTCTGTGAGTGTGGTGGAGACAGATTCACACAGCGAGTGGTTTTGGTCTGGAATGTACTGTCTGTGAGTGTGGTGGAGGCAGAGTCACACAGCGAGTGGTTAGGGTCTGGAATGTACTGTCTGTGAGTGTGGTGGAGACAGAGTCACACAGCGAGTGGTTAGGGTCTGGAATGTACTGTCTGTGAGTGTGGTGGAGACAGATTCACACAGCGAGTGGTTAGGATCTGGAATGTACTGTCTGTGAGTGTGGTGGAGACAGATTCACACAGCGAGTGGTTAGGATCTGGAATGTACTGTCCGTGAGTGTGGTGGAGACAGATTCACACAGCGAGTGGTTAGGATACGGAATGTACTGTCTGTGAGTGTGGTGGAGGCAGATTCACACAGCGAGTGGTTAGGATCTGGAATGTACTGTCTGTGAGTGTGGTGGAGGCAGATTCACACAGCGAGTGGTTAGGATCTGGAATGTACTGTCTGTGAGTGTGGTGGAGACAGATTCACACAGTGAGTGGTTAGGATCTGGAATGTACTGTCTGAGAGTCTGGTGGAGACAGATTCACACAGCGAGTGGTTAGGATCTGGAATGTACTGTCTGTGAGTGTGGTGGAGGTAGGTTCACACAGTGAGTAGTTAGGGTCTGGAATATTCTGTCTGAGAGTGAGAGAGACAGATTCACACAGCGAGTGGTTAGGATCTGGAATGTACTGTCTGTGAGTGTGGTGGAGGCAGATTCACACAGCGAATGGTTAGGATCTGGAATGTACTGTCTGTGAGTGTGGTGGAGACAGATTCACACAGCGAGTGGTTAGGATCTGGAATGTACTGTCTGTGAGTGTGGTGGAGGCAGATTCACACAGCGAGTGGTTAGGATCTGGAATGTTCTGTCTGTGAGTGTGGTGGAGGCAGATTCACACAGCGAGTGGTTAGGATCTGGAATGTACTGTCTGTGAGTGTGGTGGAGCCAGATTCACACAGCGAGTGGTTAGGATCTGGAATGTACTGTCTGTGAGTGTGGTGGAGGCAGATTCACACAGCGAGTGGTTAGGATCTGGAATGTACTGTCTGTGAGTGTGGTGGAGGCAGATTCACACAGCGAGTGGTTAGGATCTGGAATGTACTGTCTGTGAGTGTGGTGGAGGCAGATTCACACAGCGAGTGGTTAGGATCTGGAATGTAGTGTCTGAGAATGTGGTGGAGGCAGATTCACACAGCGAGTGGTTAGGATCTGGAATGTACTGTCTGAGAGTCTGGTGGAGACAGATTCACACAGCGAGTGGTTAGGATCTGGAATGTACTGTCTGTGAGTGTGGTGGAGGTAGGTTCACACAGTGAGTGGTTAGGGTCTGGAATATTCTGTCTGAGAGTGAGAGAGACAGATTCACACAGCGAGTGGTTAGGATCTGGAATGTACTGTCTGTGAGTGTGGTGGAGGCAGATTCACACAGCGAGTGGTTAGGATGTGGAATGTACTGTCTGTGAGTGTGGTGGAGGCAGATTCACACAGCGAGTGGTTAGGATCTGGAATGTTCTGTCTGAGAGTGTGGTGGAGACAGATTCACACAGTGAGTGGTTAGGGTCTGGAATGTACTGTCTGTGAGTGTGGTGGAGGCAGATTCACACAGCGAGTGGTTAGGATCTGGAATGTACTGTCTGTGAGTGTGGTGGAGACAGATTCACACAGCGAGTGGTTAGGATCTGGAATGTACTGTCCGTGAGTGTGGTGGAGACAGATTCACACAGCGAGTGGTTAGGATACGGAATGTACTGTCTGTGAGTGTGGTGGAGGCAGATTCACACAGCGAGTGGTTAGGATCTGGAATGTACTGTCTGTGAGTGTGGTGGAGGCAGATTCACACAGCGAGTGGTTAGGATCTGGAATGTACTGTCTGTGAGTGTGGTGGAGACAGATTCACACAGTGAGTGGTTAGGATCTGGAATGTACTGTCTGAGAGTCTGGTGGAGACAGATTCACACAGCGAGTGGTTAGGATCTGGAATGTACTGTCTGTGAGTGTGGTGGAGGTAGGTTCACACAGTGAGTAGTTAGGGTCTGGAATATTCTGTCTGAGAGTGAGAGAGACAGATTCACACAGCGAGTGGTTAGGATCTGGAATGTACTGTCTGTGAGTGTGGTGGAGGCAGATTCACACAGCGAATGGTTAGGATCTGGAATGTACTGTCTGTGAGTGTGGTGGAGACAGATTCACACAGCGAGTGGTTAGGATCTGGAATGTACTGTCTGTGAGTGTGGTGGAGGCAGATTCACACAGCGAGTGGTTAGGATCTGGAATGTTCTGTCTGTGAGTGTGGTGGAGGCAGATTCACACAGCGAGTGGTTAGGATCTGGAATGTACTGTCTGTGAGTGTGGTGGAGCCAGATTCACACAGCGAGTGGTTAGGATCTGGAATGTACTGTCTGTGAGTGTGGTGGAGGCAGATTCACACAGCGAGTGGTTAGGATCTGGAATGTACTGTCTGTGAGTGTGGTGGAGGCAGATTCACACAGCGAGTGGTTAGAATCTGGAATGTTCTGTCTGAGAGTGTGGTGGAGACAGATTCACACAGTGAGTGGTTAGGGTCTGGAATGTACTGTCTGTGAGTGTGGTGGAGGCAGATTCACACAGCGAGTGGTTAGGATCTGGAATGTACTGTCTGTGAGTGTGGTGGAGGCAGATTCACACAGCGAGTGGTTAGGATCTGGAATGTACTGTCCGTGAGTGTGGTGGAGGCAGATTCACACAGCGAGTGGTTAGGATCTGGAATGTTCTGTCTGTGAGTGTGGTGGAGACAGATTCACACAGCGAGTGTTTAGGGTCTGGAATGTACTGTCTGTGAGTTTGGTGGAGGCAGATTCACACAGCGAGTGGTTAGGATATGGAATGTACTGTCTGTGAGTGTGGTGGAGGCAGATTCACACAGCGAGTGGTTAGGATCTGGAATGTACTGTCTGTGAGTGTGGTGGAGGCAGATTCACACAGCGAGTGGTTAGGATCTGGAATGTACTGTCTGTGAGTGTGGTGGAGGCAGATTCATACAGCGAGTGGTTAGGATCTGGAATGTACTGTCTGAGAGTCTGGTGGAGACAGATTCACACAGCGAGTGGTTAGGATCTGGAATGTACTGTCTGTGAGTGTGGTGGAGGCAGATTCACACAGCGAGTGGTTAGGATCTGGAATGTAGTGTCTGAGAATGTGGTGGAGGCAGATTCACACAGCGAGTGGTTAGGATCTGGAATGTACTGTCTGAGAGTCTGGTGGAGACAGATTCACACAGCGAGTGGTTAGGATCTGGAATGTACTGTCTGTGAGTGTGGTGGAGGTAGGTTCACACAGTGAGTGGTTAGGGTCTGGAATATTCTGTCTGAGAGTGAGAGAGACAGATTCACACAGCGAGTGGTTAGGATCTGGAATGTACTGTCTGTGAGTGTGGTGGAGGCAGATTCACACAGCGAGTGGTTAGGATGTGGAATGTACTGTCTGTGAGTGTGGTGGAGGCAGATTCACACAGCGAGTGGTTAGGATCTGGAATGTTCTGTCTGTGAGTGTGGTGGAGGCAGATTCACACAGCGAGTGGTTAGGATCTGGAATGTACTGTCTGTGAGTGTGGTGAGGACAGATTCACACAGCGAGTGGTTAGGGTCTGCAATGTTCTGTCTGTGAGTGTGGTGGAGGCAGATTCACACAGCGAGTGGTTAGGGTCTGGAATGTACTGTCTGTGAGTGTGGTGGAGACAGATTCACACAGCGAGTGGTTAGGGTCTGGAATGTAGTGTCTGAGAATGTGGTGGAGACAGATTCACACAGCGAGTGGTTAGGATCTGGAATGTACTGTCTGTGAGTGTGGTGGAGACAGATTCACACAGCGAGTGGTTAGGCTCCGGAATGTACTGTCTGTGAGTGTGGTGGAGACAGATTCACACAGCGAGTGGTTAGGATCTGGAATGTACTGTCTGTGAGTGTGGTGGAGACAGATTCACACAGCGAGTGGTTAGGATCTGGAATGTACTGTCTGAGAGTGTGGTGGAGGCAGGTTCACACAGTGAGTGGTTAGGATCTGGAATGTAGTGTCTGAGAGTGTGGTGGAGACAGATTCACACAGCGAGTGGTTAGGGTCTGGAATGTACTGTCTGTGAGTGTGGTGGAGACAGATTCACACAGCGAGTGGTTAGGATACGGAATGTACTGTCTGTGAGTGTGGTGGAGGCAGATTCACACAGTGAGTGGTTAGGGTCTGGAATGTACTGTCTGTGAGTGTGGTGGAGGCAGATTCACACAGCGAGTGGTTAGGATCTGGAATGTACTGTCTGTGAGTGTGGTGGAGACAGATTCACACAGCGAGTGGTTAGGATCTGGAATGTACTGTCCGTGAGTGTGGTGGAGACAGATTCACACAGCGAGTGGTTAGGATACGGAATGTACTGTCTGTGAGTGTGGTGGAGGCAGATTCACACAGCGAGTGGTTAGGATCTGGAATGTACTGTCTGTGAGTGTGGTGGAGGCAGATTCACACAGCGAGTGGTTAGGATCTGGAATGTACTGTCTGTGAGTGTGGTGGAGACAGATTCACACAGTGAGTGGTTAGGATCTGGAATGTACTGTCTGAGAGTCTGGTGGAGACAGATTCACACAGCGAGTGGTTAGGATCTGGAATGTACTGTCTGTGAGTGTGGTGGAGGTAGGTTCACACAGTGAGTGGTTAGGGTCTGGAATATTCTGTCTGAGAGTGAGAGAGACAGATTCACACAGCGAGTGGTTAGGATCTGGAATGTACTGTCTGTGAGTGTGGTGGAGGCAGATTCACACAGCGAGTGGTTAGGATCTGGAATGTACTGTCTGTGAGTGTGGTGGAGACAGATTCACACAGCGAGTGGTTAGGATCTGGAATGTACTGTCTGTGAGTGTGGTGGAGGCAGATTCACACAGCGAGTGGTTAGGATCTGGAATG
Organism: Scyliorhinus canicula; assembly: GCF_902713615.1. Taxonomy (NCBI): domain Eukaryota; kingdom Metazoa; phylum Chordata; class Chondrichthyes; order Carcharhiniformes; family Scyliorhinidae; genus Scyliorhinus; species Scyliorhinus canicula. The sequence continues at coordinate 162,038,250 of NC_052158.1, forward strand.
TTCTGTCTGTGAGTGTGGTGGAGGCAGATTCACACAGCGAGTGGTTAGGATCTGGAATGTACTGTCTGTGAGTGTGGTGGAGCCAGATTCACACAGCGAGTGGTTAGGATCTGGAATGTACTGTCTGTGAGTGTGGTGGAGGCAGATTCACACAGCGAGTGGTTAGGATCTGGAATGTACTGTCTGTGAGTGTGGTGGAGGCAGATTCACACAGCGAGTGGTTAGAATCTGGAATGTTCTGTCTGAGAGTGTGGTGGAGACAGATTCACACAGTGAGTGGTTAGGGTCTGGAATGTACTGTCTGTGAGTGTGGTGGAGGCAGATTCACACAGCGAGTGGTTAGGATCTGGAATGTACTGTCCGTGAGTGTGGTGGAGGCAGATTCACACAGCGAGTGGTTAGGATCTGGAATGTACTGTCTGTGAGTGTGGTGGACGCAGATTCACACAGCGAGTGGTTAGGATCTGGAATGTACTGTCCGTGAGTGTGGTGGAGGCAGATTCACACAGCGAGTGGTTAGGGTCTGGAATGTACTGTCCGTGAGTGTGGTGGAGGCAGATTCACACAGCGAGTGGTTAGGATCTGGAATGTTCTGTCTGTGAGTGTGGTGGAGACAGATTCACACAGCGAGTGTTTAGGGTCTGGAATGTACTGTCTGTGAGTTTGGTGGAGGCAGATTCACACAGCGAGTGGTTAGGATACGGAATGTACTGTCTGTGAGTGTGGTGGAGGCAGATTCACACAGCGAGTGGTTAGGATCTGGAATGTACTGTCTGTGAGTGTGGTGGAGGCAGATTCACACAGCGAGTGGTTAGGATCTGGAATGTACTGTCTGTGAGTGTGGTGGAGGCAGATTCATACAGCGAGTGGTTAGGATCTGGAATGTACTGTCTGAGAGTCTGGTGGAGACAGATTCACACAGCGAGTGGTTAGGATCTGGAATGTACTGTCTGTGAGTGTGGTGGAGGCAGATTCACACAGCGAGTGGTTAGGATCTGGAATGTAGTGTCTGAGAATGTGGTGGAGGCAGATTCACACAGCGAGTGGTTAGGATCTGGAATGTACTGTCTGAGAGTCTGGTGGAGACAGATTCACACAGCGAGTGGTTAGGATCTGGAATGTACTGTCTGTGAGTGTGGTGGAGGTAGGTTCACACAGTGAGTGGTTAGGGTCTGGAATATTCTGTCTGAGAGTGAGAGAGACAGATTCACACAGCGAGTGGTTAGGATCTGGAATGTACTGTCTGTGAGTGTGGTGGAGGCAGATTCACACAGCGAGTGGTTAGGATCTGGAATGTACTGTCTGTGAGTGTGGTGGAGACAGATTCACACAGCGAGTGGTTAGGATCTGGAATGTACTGTCTGTGAGTGTGGTGGAGACAGATTCACACAGCGAGTGGTTAGGCTCCGGAATGTACTGTCTGTGAGTGTGGTGGAGACAGATTCACACAGCGAGTGGTTAGGATCTGGAATGTACTGTCTGTGAGTGTGGTGGAGACAGATTCACACAGCGAGTGGTTAGGATCTGGAATGTACTGTCTGAGAGTGTGGTGGAGGCAGGTTCACACAGTGAGTGGTTAGGATCTGGAATGTAGTGTCTGAGAGTGTGGTGGAGACAGATTCACACAGCGAGTGGTTAGGGTCTGGAATGTACTGTCTGTGAGTGTGGTGGAGGCAGATTCACACAGCGAGTGGTTAGGATCTGGAATGTACTGTCTGTGAGTGTGGTGGAGACAGATTCACACAGCGAGTGGTTAGGCTCCGGAATGTTCTGCCTGAGTGTTGTGGAGACAGATTCACACAGCGAGTGGTTAGGGTCTGGAATGTACTGTCTGTGAGTGTGGTGGAGACAGATTCACACAGCGAGTGGTTAGGCTCCGGAATGTTCTGCCTGAGTGTTGTGGAGACAGATTCACACAGCGAGTGGTTAGGATCTGGAATGTACTGTCTGTGAGTGTGGTGGAGACAGATTCACACAGCGAGTGGTTAGGGTCTGGAATGTACTTTCTGACAGTGTGGTGGAGACAGATTCACACAGCGAGTGGTTAGGATCTGGAATGCACTGTCTGTGAGTGTGGTGGAGACAGATTCACACAGCGAGTGGTTAGGATCTGGAATGTACTGTCTGTGAGTGTGGTGGAGGCAGATTCACACAGCGAGTGGTTAGGCTCCGGAATGTTCTGCCTGTGAGTGTGGTGGAGACAGATTCACACAGCGAGTGGTTAGGATCTGGAATGTACTGTCTGTGAGTGTTGTGGAAGAAACTTCAACTGTGGCTTTCACCAGGGAATTGAATAATTATCTGGCAGGGAAAGGACAGGTGAATGAAATTGGTGATTTGTTATTTTGCAGAGAGCTGGCGTGAAGTCCTCATGGGTTTAATAGTCTCCTTCAGTGCTGTTACATTGTATGTGACAACCAACAATTATAAAAATGGGAATAGGGAGAGTCTGAGGGGAGAGAGGGAGAGGTGAGAATGGAGAGGATGTATCCTGAGAGAGCATGGAGTGAGGGAGATGGGAGGAGCTGCTCCTGGTGAGGGGAAAGGGATTTAATAAGGATGTGGAATGTAACATCGAACTCTCAGTTATGTTAAGAGAAAATGCTGGAAAATCTCAGCAGGTCTGGCAGCATCTGTAGGGAGAGAAAAGAGCTAACGTTTCGAGTCCGATGACTCTTTGTCAAAGCTTTGACAAAGATGTGGAGATGCCGGCGTTGGACTGGGGTGGGAACAGTAAGAAGTCTTACAACACCAGGTTAAAGTCCAACATGTTTCCAATCACTAGCTTTCGGAGCACTGCTCCTTCCTCAGGCGAATGAAGAGGTGGGTTCCAGAAACATAGATAGAGACAAAGTCAAAGATGCAAGACGATACTTAGAATGCGAGCATTTGCAGGTAATTAAGTCTTTACAGATCCAGAGATAGGGGTAACCCCAGGTTAAAGAGGTGTGAATTGTCTCAAACCAGGACAGTTGGTAGGATTTTGCAAGCCCAGGCTAGATGGTGGGGGGGGGGGTGAATGTAATGCGACATGAATCCAAGGTCCCGGTTGAGGCCGTACTCATGTGTGCGGAACTTGGCTATAAGTTTGGCGATTCTGCGTTGTCGCACGTCCTGAAGGCCGCCTTGGAGAACGCTTACCCGGAGATCAGAGGCTGAATGCCCTTGACTGCTGAAGTGTTCCCCGTCTGGAAGGGAACATTCCTGCCTGGTGATTGTCGCGTGATGCCCGTTCATCTGTTGTCGCAGCATCTGCATGGCCTCCCCAATGTACCACGCTTCGGGACATCCTTTCCCAACGATAGGCAATGGTGGCCGAGTCGCACGAGTATGTCCGGCGTACCTGGTGGGTGGTATTCTCACATGTAATGGCGGTATCCATGTCGATGATCTGGCACGTCTTGCAGAGATTGCCCTGGCAGGGTTGTGTGGTGTCGTGGTCTCTGTTCTGAAGGCTGGGTTTGCTGCAAACAATGGTTTGTTTGAGGTTGTGCGTTTGTTTGAAGGCCAGTAGTGGGGGTGTGGGGATAGCCTTGGCAAGATGTTCGTCTTCATCGATGTGAAGAAGATGTCGTAGTTTCTCCGCTCCGGGGAAATACTGGATGATGAAGGGTACTCTGTTGGTTGTGTCCCATGTTTGTCTTCGGAGGAGGTCGGTGCGGTTTTTTACTGTGGCGCGTTGGAACTGTCGATCGATGAGTCGAGCGCCATATCCCGTTCATATGAGGGCATCTTTCAGCGTCTGTAGATGTCTGTTACGCTCCTCCTCGTCTGAGCCGATCCTGTGTATACGGAGGGCTTGTCCATAGGGAATGGCTTCTTTAATGTGTTTAGGGTGGAAGCTGGAGAAGTGGAGCATCGTGAGGTTATCCGTGGGCTTGCGGTAAAGCGAAGTGCTGAGGTGACCGTCCTTGATGGAGATGAGTGTGTCCAAGAATGCAACTGACTTTGGAGAGTAGTCCATGGTGAGTCTGATGGTGGGATGGAACTTATTGATGTCATCGTGTAGTCGTTTCAGTGATTCTTCGCCGTGGGTCCAAAGGAAAAAAATGTCATCGATGTATCTGGTGTATAACATCGGTTGACCGCACCACACAGGAACCCAGCTCTTCATTCATCTGAGGAAGGAGCCGTGCTCCGAAAGCTAGTGATTCGAAACAAACCTGTTGGACTTTAACCTGGTGTTGTAAGACTTCTTACTTTGACAAAGGGTCATCTGGACTCGAAACGTTCGCTCTTTTCTCTCCCTACAGATGCTGCCAGACCTGCTGAGATTTTCCAGCATTTTCTCTTTAGTTTCAGATTCCAGCACCCGCAGTAATTTGCTTGTATCTCAGTTATGTAACTACACTCAGATGAGCCATAAATTAGATGCAGTGTTTTACCAAATATTCTTGAAATAAACTGTTGGGAGCTATGGAATCTCAAGGAATATTTCATTTTGGATTCCACCAATCCACAGTTTGAGATATCAGCAGCCCTTCAGAATGCTGGTGAGGCATGTACCTGAAACATCTCTGACCAGCAGTAGTCAGTGACTTTGGGCTGGATTGAATGCTTCCCCATCAGTGGGCATGGACGCAGGAGTGCTCATAAAATGGGGCAGCACGGTAGCATTGTGGATAGCACAATTGCTTCACAGCTCCAGGGTCCCAGGTTCGATTCCGGCTTGGGTCACTGACTGTGCGGAGTCTGCACATCCTCCCCGTGTGTGCGTGGGATTCCTCCCCGTGTGTGCGTGGGATTCCTCCGGGTGCTCCGGTTTCCTCCCACAGTCCAAAGATGTGCGGGTTAGGTGGATTGGCCATGATAAATTGCCCTTAGTGTCCAAAATTGCCCTTAGTGTTGGGTGGGGTTATTGGGTTATGGGGATAGGGTGGAGGTGTTGACCTTGGGTAGGGTGCTCTTTCCAAGAGCCGGTGCAGACTCGATGGGCCGAGTGGCCTCCTTCTGCACTGTAAATTCTATGATAATCTATGACAATCTATGAAAATACAGTGGACATTCAATCTGCTATTTACTCCCCCCCCCCCCCTCCCCCCCAACCTGTCTGAAGTTTTACAGGGGTGGAGACAGAGTGTGTTCCATAAGCCCTTTGATCTATTGAGGCAGTTAAGTGCCTAATTAATGGTGTCATTGATCTGCCCAGAAACAGGTAGAAATCTGCTTAGAAACAACAGTAACCTGAATATAACAAGGCTTGATGGGATGAAACCTGCCCAGCAAGAGGCACCATGAGTCTGCCCAGCACAGGTAGAAATCTGCCTAGTGACAGCAGTAGCCAGCATTCAAAAAACATATTGAGATGTGATTTTAAAAGTAATGAGATGTAAATTTCTAGACAAATGATATATAATTACCAGCACCCTCAGAAGCAGAGAGGCAGTTTACGCCTAACAGTCTGTGATGCCAGTCTCCAATCGAACAGCCAGGAGCCGAGGCTGGCATATATGTCTTAGAGACAAAGTCATGCAGAAACATTTGTAAAGACAGTTTCAATATCTTCGCTGGATCAGGAAAAGACGTTTCGCAGACTTGACTATCCACACTGCATGTGTGATAATTATAAACTGGATTTGACCTCAAGATTTAATTACATTTGGATGTTGTTTGGAAAGGGGGCCTCTTGTGAGCAGTTCAGAGATTGTGATGCGCGATTCTCCGCTCCCCACACCGGGTGGGAGAATCGCGGGAGGGCCCCCCGACTAATTTCACGACCCCCTGGCGCCACCCACGATTCTCCCACCCCCCCCCCCTCCCCCGCTCGGAAGAATCGGCGCTCGCCGTTTTTCACGGCGACCGGCGATTCTCTGACCCGGATGGGCCAAGCGGCCTGCCATTCGCGATCGTTTCACGACAGCGGCAACCACACCTGGTCGCTGCCGTCGTGAAATCGCCGTGAGGTGCCCGTTTTGGGGCTTGTAGGGGGCCTGGTGGGGAATGAGCACCACGACTGTGCTCGGGAGGGGACAGGTCCGCGATCGGTGCCCACCGATCGTTAGGCCGGCATCTCAATCGGACGCACTATTTCCCCTCCGCCGCCCCGCGAGATCAAGCCGCCACGTCTTGCGGAGCGGCTGAGGGGAAAGACGGCCACCGCGCATGCGCGGGTTCGAGCTGTCAGCCGTCGTGACGTCAGCCGCGCATGCGCGGGTTGGAGCCGGCCAATCTGCGCATGCGCGGCTGATGTCACATAGGCGCTGCCGTCGTGTCACTCTCGGCATGCCGCCTGGCGGTCGGGAGTTACGGAGCGCCACTCCTAGCCCCGCCGGGAGGGGAGAATAGGGGGCGAGGAGCGGCCTCCGAGGCCGTCGTGAAACTCAGCCGAGTTTACTACGGCCCTCCCGATTTTTCCCGGGACCGGAGAATTCCACCCTGTAGATATATTTTGGAACAAGGAGTACGTTCTACACAAACTGTGTGTGTATTTAGGGATTGATATACTTAATTTTCCTGGAGTATTATAGTCCTGTTCGTGTGCATTTGTCTTTTCTTTAATTTAATAAATAGTCTTTACTAATTGTTGCATGATGCCTTGGCTGCTTATTCTCAATGGGGCTTTAATTCACTTCAAACCATTCCAAACAAAACCATACACCCCGCATGAAATGGTGTTCTAAGTTCGGATAATCATCAATGGGCTGGGTGACAGTGGCTATGTTACCCATGGTGGGTGGAGACCCACACCTCACGGGTAGCCCAGTAAGGGCAGGCTAGTGTTGGGAAAGCATCTGTAGGGGCTCCTGGTCCCTTCAGCGGTACCTGGACAAGATCACCCTCTCTTTTAACCCTATTGCAGCCTTTTGATTGCAGCTCCTCCACACCCTCTCTAAGTACACAGATGCTAGACATACCTGGGCTCCTTGGTGTGGTGGGACTGCCTATAGTCACAGTAATGGCCACCACCCCAGCTGGTGCTGCTGGAAGTGGCAGAAAGGAGCCCCGGAAAACCCAGCCCCAGAGTCAGATTTTCACCCATCAGCTTCCTTCTGTGTCCATTAACCTGTTGGCCTCTCAGCTCCTGTTCCCGACGCTCCCACACAAATAGTTCCCTACCTCATGACTGTGGAATCTGATTGTCGGTATCATTTTTTGACGGGCACAGCAGCAGCGGCAAGGATTCTGAACCAAATTTGTTCAGTCATTTGGAGGGAAGGTAGACGGGGTGAGATTGTTAGCTTGGCACAGTTAGAATCCCACATTTGTATCTGTTGTGATGTCACAGTGCGGACTGGTCAGATCACAAAGCAGATCGGAAGATTCATAATTCCTTCAGCTACTCAGCACAATCCTTCCTGACACCGTTACACTGGTCATTGGTTACCCGGCAGCAGGGAAGGAACAGAGTGGATTGGGCAGATAGATTCACAGGGACAGAGAGTAAACAGCCAGTGACAGATATCTGAGGCGGTAATTCATCACAATCAGCACAAAATATATCCCAGTCAGGAGGAATGATGCTCCGAGAGGGAAAAACTAACCACAGCTAACCCAGGAAGTTAAGTAGAGGGTTAAGTTGAAAGTAAACACATATACGGAGTAAAAAGTCAGTGATAGTCCCGAAGACTGGGATAAATCAAGGATCCAGAAAAGGAGGATTGAAAAGATAATAAAGGGAAAATAAACCACAAGGACAAACTAGTGAGGAACATAAAATCTGATAATAGATGCTTCATTAAGGAAGAGAGAATCAAAGTGAACATCAGAATGTCAGAAAATGAATCTGGGAGCAGGTTGATACAGTGGTTAGCCCTGCTGCCTCACAGTGCCAGGGACCCGGGTTAGCACTGCTGCCTCACAGTGCCAGGGACCCGGGTTAGCACTGCTGTCTCACAGCGCCAGGGACCCGGGTTAACACTGCTGCCTCACAGTGCCAGGGACCCGGGTTAACACTGCTGTCTCACAATGCCAGGGACCCGGGTTAACACTGCTGCCTGACAGTGCCAGGGACCCGGGTTAGCACTGCTGCCTCACAGTGCCAGGGACCCGGGTTAACACTGTTGTCTCACAGTGCCAGGGTCCCGGGTTAACACTGCTGCATCACAGTGCCAGGGACCCGGGTTAACACTGCTGCCTGACAGTGCCAGGGACCCGGGTTAACACTGCTGCCTCACAGTGCCAGGGACCCGGGTTAGCACTGCTGCCTCACAGTGCCAGGGACCCGGGTTAGCACTGCTGTCTCACAGTGCCTGGGACCCGGGTTAACACTGCTGCCTCACAGTGCCAGGGACCCGGGTTAGCACTGCTGTCTCACAGTGCCTGGGACCCGGGTTAACACTGCTGTCTCACAGTGCCTGGGACCCGGGTTAACACTGCTGCCTCACAGTGCCAGGGACCCGGGTTAGCACTGCTGTCTCACAGTGCCAGGGACCCGGGTTAACACTGCTGCCTCACAGTGCCAGGGACCCGGGTTAGCACTGCTGTCTCACAGTGCCTGGGACCCGGGTTAACACTGCTGCCTCACAGTGCCAGGGACCCGGGTTAACACTGCTGCCTCACAGTGCCTGGGACCCGGGTTAGCACTGCTGCCTCACAGTGCCAGGGACCCGGGTTAACACTGCTGCCTCACAGTGCCAGGGACCCAGGTTAACACTGCTGCCTCACAGTGCCAGGGACCCGGGTTAACACTGCTGTCTCACAGTGCCTGGGACCCGGGTTAACACTGCTGTCTCACAGTGCCAGGGACCCGGGTTAACACTGCTGCCTCACAGTGCCAGGGACCCGGGTTAGCACTGCTGCCTGACAGAGCCAGGGACCCGGGTTAGCACTGCTGTCTCACAGCGCCAGGGACCCGGGTTAACACTGCTGCCTCACAGTGCCAGGGACCCGGGTTAACACTGCTGTCTCACAGTGCCAGGGACCCGGGTTAACACTGCTGCCTGACAGTGCCAGGGACCCGGGTTAACACTGTTGTCTCACAGTGCCAGGGTCCCGGGTTAACACTGCTGTCTCACAGTGCCAGGGACCCGGGTTAACACTGCTGTCTCACAGTGCCAGGGACCCGGGTTAACACTGCTGTCTCACAGTGCCAGGGATCCGGGTTAACACTGCTGCATCACAGTGCCAGGGACCCGGGTTAACACTGCTGCCTCACAGTGCCAGGGCCCCGGGTAAACACTGCTGCCTCACAGTGCCAGGGACCCAGGGTTAACACTGCTGTCTCACAGTGCCAGGGACCCGGGTTAACACTGCTGTCTCACAGTGCCAGGGACCCGGGTTAACACTGCTGTCTCACAGTGCCAGGGACCCGGGTTAGCACTGCTGTCTCACAGTGCCAGGGACCCGGGTTAACACTGCTGTCTCACAGTGCCAGGGACCCGGGTTAGCACTGCTGTCTCACAGTGCCAGGGACCCGGGTTAACACTGCTGCCTCACAGAGCCAGGGGCCCGGGTTAACACTGCTGGCTCACAGTGCCAGGGACCTGGGTTAACACTGTTGTCTCACGGTGCCAGGGACCCGGGTTAGCACTGCTGCCTCACAGTGCCAGGGACCCGGGTTAACACTGCTGTCTCACAGTGCCAGGGACCCGGGTTAACACTGCTGTCTCACAGTGCCAGGGACCTGGGTTAACACTGCTGTATCACAGTGCCAGGGACCCGGGTTAACACTGCTGCCTGACAGTGCCAGGGACCCGGGTTAACACTGCTGCATCACAGTGCTAGGGACCCGGGTTAACACTGCTGTCTCTCAGTGCCAGGGACCCGGGTGAGCACTGCTGCCTCACAGCGCCAGGGACCCGGGTTAACACAGCTGTCTCACAGTGCCAGGGACCCGGGTTAGCACTGCTGCCTGACAGTGCCAGGGACCCGGGTTAACACTGCTGTCTCACAGTGCCAGGGACCTGGGTTAACACTGCTGTCTCACAGTGCCAGGGACCCGGGTTAACACTGCTGTCTCACAGTGCCAGGGACCCGGGTTAACACTGCTGCATCACAGTGCCAGGGACCCGGGTTAACACAGCTGTCTCACAGTGCCAGGGATCCAGGTTAACACTGCTGTCTCACAGTGCCAGGGACCCGGGTTAACACTGCTGTCTCAGAGAGCCAGGGATCTGGGATAGCACTGCTGTCTCACAGTGCCAGGGACCCGGGTTAACACTGCTGTCTAACTGTGCCAGGGCCCTGGGTTAACACTGCTGCCTCACAGTGCCAGGGACCCGGGTTAACACTGCTGCCTCACAGTGCCAGGGACCCGGGTTAACACTGCTGTCTCACAGTGCTAGGGACCCGGGTTAACACTGCTGTCTCACAGTGCCAGGGACCCGGGTTAACACTGCTGTCTCACAGGGCCATGGACCCGGGTTAACACTGCTGTCTCACAGAGCCAGGGACCCGGGTTAACACTGCTGTCTCACAGTGCCAGGGACCCGGGTTAACACTGCTGTCTCACAGAGCCAGGGACCCGGGTTAACCCTGCTGTTTCACAGTGCCAGGGACCCGGGTTAGCACTGCTGTCTCACAGTGCCAGGGTCCCTGGTTAACCCTGCTGCCTCACAGTGCCAGGGACCCGGGTTAGCACTGCTGTCTCACAGTGCCAGGGACCCGGGTTAACACTGCTGTCTCACAGGGCCATGGACCCGGGTTAACACTGCTGTCTCACAGTGCCAGGGACCCGGGTTAACACTGCTGCCTCACAGTGCCAGGGACCCGGGTTAACACTGCTGTCTCACAGAGCCAGGGACCCGGGTTAACACTGCTGCCTCACAGTGCCAGGGACCCGGGTTAACACTGCTGTCTCACAATGCCAGGGACCCGGGTTAACGCTGCTGTCTCACAGTGCCAGGGACCCGGGTTAACACAGCTATCTCACAGTGCCAGGGATCCAGGTCAACACTGCTGCATCACAGTGCCAGGGACCCGGGTTAACACTGCTGTCTCAGTGCCAGGGGCCTGGGTTAACACCGCTGTCTCACAGTGCCAGGGATCTAGGTTAACAGTGCTCTCTCACAGTGCCAGGGATCCGGGTTAAGACTGCTGTCTCACAGTGCCAGGGACCCGGGTTAACACTGCTGTCTCACTGTGCCAGGGACCCGGGTTAACACTGCTGCCTCACAGCGCCAGGGACCCGGGTTAACACTGCTGTCTCACAGTGCCCGGGACCCAGGTTAACACTGTTGTCTCACAGTGCCAGGGCCGTGGGTTAACACTGCTGTCTCACCGTGCCAGGGACCCAGGTTAACACTGCTGCCTCACAGTGCCAGGGACCCGGGTTAACACTGCTGCCTCACAGTGCCAGGGACCCGGGTTAACACTGCTGTCTCACAGAGCCAGTGTTCCGGGTTAACACTGCTGTCTCACAGAGCCAGTGTTCCGGGTTAACACTGCTGTCTCACAGTGCCAGGGACCCGGGTTAACCCTGCTGCCTCACAGTGCCAGGGACCCGGGTTAGCACTGCTGTCTCACAGTGCCAGGGACCCGGGTTAACACTGCTGTCTCACAGTGCCAGGGACCCGGGTTAACACTGCTGTCTCACAATGGCAGAGACCCGGGTTAACACTGCTGCCTCACAGTGCCTTGGACCCGGGTTAACACTGCTGTCTCTCAGTGCCAGGGACCCGGGTTAACACTGCTGTCTCACAGTGCCTGGGACCCGGGTTAACACTGCTGTCTCACAGTGCCAGGGACCTGGGTTAACACTGCTGCCTCACAGAGCCAGGGACCCGGGTTAACACTGCTGTCTCTCAGTGCCAGGGACCCGGGTTAACACTGCTGCCTCACAGTGCCAGGGACCCGGGTTAACACTGCTGTCTCACAGGGCCAGGGACCCGGGTTAACACTGCTGCCTCACAGGGCCAGGGACCCGGGTTAACACTGCTGTCTCACAGGGCCAGGGACCCGGGTTAACACTGCTGCCTCACATTGCCAGTGACCCGGGTTAACACTGCTGTCTCACAGTGCCAGGGACCCGGGTTAACACTGCTGTCTCACAGTGCCAGGGACCCGGGTTAACACTGCTGTCTCACAATGGCAGAGACCCGGGTTAATACTGCTGCCTCACAGTGCCTGGGACCCGGGTTAACACTGCTGTCTCTCAGTGCCAGGGACCCGGGTTAACACTGCTGTCTCACAGTGCCTGGGACCCGGGTTAACACTGCTGTCTCACAGTGCCAGGGACCTGGGTTAACACTGCTGCCTCACAAAGCCAGGGACCCGGGTTAACACTGCTGTCTCTCAGTGCCAGGGACCCGGGTTAACACTGCTGCCTCACATTGCCAGTGACCCGGGTTAGCACTGCTGTCTCACAGAGCCAGGGACCCGGGTTAACACTGCTGTCTCTCAGTGCCAGGGACCCGGGTTAACTCTGCTGCCTCACATTGCCAGTGACCCGGGTTAGCACTGCTGCCTCACATTGCCAGTGACCCGGGTTAGCACTGCTGCTAGACTTTGGCACTCTCCGAGTTGGTTCTCCGGAATACCTAGAGAGCGGCCCCGATCGCAATAAAGAATATTCTGAAGTACGGACGTGTTCGAGATCGTTTCTACCGGACTGAGAGACAAGTGAATTAGACACGCATTCACAACACCTTCATTGAAACTAACCACCTTAGTAAGCATCTGGAAAAGCATGGATGAGGGTTTCAGTTGAATTAGGTGACAAATGTTTAAAAAAGGCAGGTCTTTCAAGTCATAACCAAGTGGATTTTAGCATACAGCTAAAAGCAATGATTCACACCTTCATTGAAGTAAAATCAGCAGATAGAAAAGAATGACTAGGGAGACAAATATATAGGTGTGAAATTCTGCTAATATCAGGTAAATTAAAAGAAAATTGGAGACTATCAGTCTACGAGAAACATAATTTAAAGCCAAAATCAAAGTCAAAATTATGAGCTGGGGACACAACTGGAAAATAAAACCATAGAAATGACAGGAACCAAAATTCACACCCCTATTGAAACCAAAGCATTTTTGAATATCACACAGGAACTTTGAACATCACAAAGGAAACAATGTAATCAGAGACCTGAGAGGTGAGGTTATGTCAAAATGAATACTTAGTCATGTTAGACAAATTCAGGTTAAAGGTACCTTTTACAATCCAAGTGAAATAAAAGTTACTTTACAATAAAGTCATAAAAACGTAATAACTGTTAGAAAGATATATAAACCCTGAGAAGGGGACAGGAGATTAGGATGTCCAGGAGAGAAGGAGAGAAGCAGAGAAGGAACAAACAGCTCAGAGTCAGCTTACAGTCAGCTCGGTCATGGGAAAGATCAGACATAGCAGCCGAGCTAAAACAGGTAATACATCTAAGGAAGACTAGAATGTAAAGAGGAGGCAGGGTCAGCTCAGAGTCAGTTCAGAGATAGCCAGCAGAGCGAGCTCTTACAGCTCGGTACATGGGAAAGATAGGACATAGCAACCGAGCTCACCAGCGAATACATCTAAAGAAGACCAGACTTTAAAGAAGATTGATTGTCAAGTTGGGCCTGAAGGTCCCTTCAACCAACCAGAAGGATCCAGAAGCAAGATATTTTTACTTTTCTGTAAAGACAGTGATTGAAGCTTTTAAAAGAAAAAAATATAATAATAAGATAACTTAAAAGTTTTAACCTGAAACAGTGGTTATACCTAAGTCTACTTTACTTACTTAGCAATGCGGGACCCTCAGGATCGATGCTACTAAGTGGTAAGTAGATGCAATCTTCGGTGAAGGTATGGGTTATACCGGGGGAAAACTTGAAAACATAGTTTGACCTGAATAGCACCCACCGAAGCCTGCATCGGAGTCAGGGAGTGAGAATCCCTGTTCACCGTCTAGAATGTCGGCCCTTTTTGGTATAGGGGGAACTCTAAGAATAGTGATGAGTTTTCAATAACAGGGTTTGGGAACCTCAAAAACGCTCATTCAAGTGGATTTACTGGTCAGGCATAAACAGTGGCTCACACTCTCTCTCCTGCGAAGTCGTCCCAGTGCGACACTTCCACCGTTTCCTCCACTGGCAGGAGAGATACACCAAGAGTGGTAGCGGAGACCACCACCTGTAGGTGGGTAAAAGACCCCCTACAATTGTGAGGGATTCGGTAATGGTAATGCCATTGAATGTCAAGGGGTGATGGTTCGATTCTCTCTTACTAGAGAGGGTCAATGACTGGCATTTGTCAGATGAGAATGTTATTTGTTACTTTCTAGCCCAAACCGGAATATCGCCCTCGTCTTTCTGCATTTGGACATGGGCTGGGCGGCCGAGGACACTACCCTTGGGGAACCTTTGCAACGATGGCCTGGAACTGACATGATTGACCTCCAACAACCACAACCATCTTCCTTTTTTTATTCTTTCATGAGTTATGGGTCTCTCTGGATAGACCATCATTTTTTAAATATAAATTTAGAGTACCGAATTACATTTTTTTCCAATTAAGGAGCAATTTAGTGTGGCCAATCCACCTACCCTACACAATGTGTTGTGGGGGTGAAACCCACACAGACACAGGGAGAATGTGCAAACTCCACACGGAGATTGACCCAGAGCCAGGATTGAACCCGGGTCCTCAGCGCCATGAGGCAGCAATGCTAACCACTATGCCACTTGGACATTATTTTTATTGCCCATCTCTAATTGCCCTTGAGAAGGTGGTGGTGAGCTGCCTGCTTGAACCGCTGCAGTCCAGATGGTGTAGGTACACCCACAGTGCTGTTAGGGAGGGAAATTGCAGGATTTTGACATAACAGTGAAGGAACAGCAATATATTACCAAGTCCCAGTGGTGAACGGTTTGAAGGGTAATGTGTAGGTGATGTTGTCCCCATGTATCTGCTACACTTGCTCTTCTAGATGGGCCAGGTCATGGGTTTGAGACCATGGCCAGGATTCTCCCCTACCCGGCGGGGCGGGGGGGGGGGGGGGGGGGGGGGGCGGGGGGGGCGGGGGGGGGGGGGGGGGGGGGGGGGGGGCGGGGGGGCGGGGGGGGGCGGGGGGGGGGGGGCGGGGGGGGGCGGGGGGGCGGG
>NC_052158.1:162053702-162219103 GCF_902713615.1 Scyliorhinus canicula
CCACTCACCCCCCACCAACCTCCTCACCCCTGACCCACCCCCTCACCCCCCACCCACCCCATCACCCCCACCCACCCCCTCACCCCCCACCCACCTCCTCACCCCCACCCACCCCCTCACCCACCACCTAACCCCTCATCCCCCACCCACCACCTCACCTCTCACTCACCCCCTCACCCCCCACCCACCCACTCACCACCCACCCACCCACTCACCCCCACCCACATCCTCACCTCCCCACCCACCCCCTCACCCCCACCTACCCCCTCAGCCCCCACCCACCCCCTCACCCCCACCCACCTCCTCACCCCCCACCCACCCCCTCACCCCCCACCCACCCCCTCACCCCCCACCCACGTGCTGTTAGGTGAATTGGACATTCTAAATTCTCCCTCTATGACCCGAACAGGTGCCAGAATGTGGCGACTAGGGGCTTTTCACAGTAACTTCAGTGCAGTGTTAATGTAAGTCTACTTGTGACATAGAACATAGAACATACAGTGCAGAAGGAGGCCATTCAGCCCATCGAGTCTGCACCGACCCACTTAAGCCCTCACTTCGATCCTATCTCTGTAACCCAATAACCCCACCTAACCTTTTTGGTCACTAAGGGCAATTTAGCATGGCCAAAGCACGTTTTTGGACTGTGGGAGGAAACCGGAGCACCCGGAGCAAACCCACACAGACACGGGGAGAACGTGTCTGGCACCCATCTTACAGGGAAGCTCATTTAGAATAACCTCTGCTGTTACTGCGAAGTGTTTGATATTATTTTGTGTAATGTGCTGTAGCAGTGAATTTTAACTGTTTAATATGCTAATCAGAGGCTGTACACACCATCACAGGAAGTAATGGAACATCCCATCATTTCCCCCCTCGGTAACCAGATGGAAGGTGGAGCCAGAGTGGGAATAAAGCTGCTGTTTGACATAACTCTGCAGATTCAGCCCCTCCCAGGGTTAACAAGCCTCAGATTGACACTCTGTGGTAGTATGACTAGAGGTTCTACGGTACCTGGGAGTGTGAGCTGCAATTGGTGGAGAAGGCTCACTGCCCATTGGCCCAAGTGTTGCTTTCCCATTGGTCGAGAGGAAGGTAGCTCCGCCTACGAGGCGAAGAATAGGAACCCGTGTTTCCCAGCAGCCATTGTTCTTTCTGTACTCAAGCTGCTGGGCAGACTCCTTGTAGATTAAAGCCTTTGATTCGGACTACTCCTTCGTTTCTGTACTTATTGATAGCGCATCACACTCGCTGCCCAATAACCTACACAAATTCCTTCCATGATTGTCTTGGCCGACCTTCCGACTTGGCCGAGTGAGACCCAGGCAGCGGCTGGCACCCTGGGGTCCCACTGCCAACGCCCAGCTCCATCAAAGTGAAGGAGGGCATGGCTGAATAGCAGGTAAATTTACAGATCCAGTGATATTGACAGGCCTGTGAGAGGGTAATTGTCGAGGATCAGTGGATATGATTTGGAGGATGGGTCGGTGGGTCGGGGGGGGGGGGGGGCTTGGAGGTCTGGTGGGGATGGTGTTCACGCCATGAGGGGGCTGGGGGTTCAGGTTGGGATGGGTGGGAGGGGTGGTGTTGAGTCTTAGATGGATGGTTGGAGTTGCACTCATCCAGGCAAGTGGAGTCTCTCACCTCCCTCCAGCTCCCTCTCCTCCCCCTCTCTGCATCCTTCTCTCTCCCTCCGCCTCACTTCTCACTCCCCCTCCCACCTCCTCGTGTTAAGGGGGAGGGGTTATTGATGAAGGAGTTCAGTTAAGCCCCTTCCCCAGAACAAAGAACAAAGAACAAAGAAAAGTACAGCACAGGAACAGGCCCTTCGGTCCTCCAAGCCCGTGCCGACCATGCTGCCCATCTAAACTAAAATCATCTACACTTCCTGGGTCCGTATCCCTCTATTCCCATCCTATTCATGTATTCGTCAAGGTGCCCCCACTGGGGACAAATGTACATTCAGCTCCAAGTGGAATTGCTCAGAACAACTCAGTAAAGTCAGGGTGGGGGGGAGGGGGGGGGGGGGGGAACCAAGCGCCTGATTTGTTTAATTCCTAATTAATTGACGTTTCTGCGATTTGCAGCTTTTAAGTTTGTTATCGTGCAGAGCAGCTGAGTGAGATTAATAGTGTTTGGAATCTCTCATTCTCTGTTTGCAGTTACAATTATGTTGTTAAACCTCCTTTCACTGCTCCCAATGGAATTTCTGATAACCTCGGATAAGTGGAACACACAGCGATGACAATGGGATTTTTCAAGATGCATTTTTAATGACAAGTATGTCAAGATCATTTCGGACATCTTTAGAAAAACCTAAACAAAAGAATCAAGGACGAACTTGCCAGAGAGTCAGAGAGAATGACATCAAGTGAATTGCTTACTCGGACATGATAGACTGAATTCTCAAACAGCTCTGAAATCCTGCTTTCTGCAGTCAGAGAGCAATGAAAAGTTCCAAGCAACCCGGAATTCCAAACTGGGCAAACACCCAACAGGGACGGATACACGGGGCATGAGACCATCAGACATAGGAGCAGAATTAGGCCACTCGGCCCATCGAGTCTGCTCCCCCATTCAATCATGGCTGATATTTTCTCATCCCCATTCTCCTGCCTTCTCCCCATAACCCCTGATCCCCTTATTGATCAAGAACCTATCTATCTCTGTCTTAAAGACACTCAGTGATTTGGCCTCCACAGCCTTCTGCGGCAAAGAGTTCCACAGATTTACCAGCATCTAGCTGAAGAAATTCCTCCTCATCTCTGTTTTAAAGGATAATAATGATAATAATTTTTATTGTCACAAGTAGGCTTACATTAACACTGCAATGACGTAACTGTGAAAAGCCCCTAGTCGCCACTGTCCGGTACCTGTTCGGCTACACAGAGGGAGAATTCAGAATGTTCAATTCAGCTAACAGCACGTCTTGTGGGAGGAAACCGGAGCACCCGGAGGAAAGCCACGCAGACACAGGGAGAACGTGCAGACTTTGCACAGTGACCCAGCAAGGAATCAAACCTGGGACCCTGGAGCTGTGAAGCCACAGTGCTAACCACTGTGCTACTCTGCTGCTCCTTTAATCTGAGATGGTGTCCTCTGGTTCTAGTTTTTCTTACAAGTGGAAACATCCTCTCCATGTCCACTCTATTCAGGCCTTGCAATATCCTGTAAGTTTCAATAAGATCCACCCTCATCCTTCTAAACTCCAACGAGTACAGACCCAGAGTCCTCAACCGTTCCTCAGACAACAAGCTCTTCCTTCCAGGGATCATTCGTGTGAACCTCCTCTGGACCCTTTCCAAGGCCAACATCCTTCCTTAGATACGGAGCCCAAAACTGCTCACAAAACTCCAAATGGGGTCTGACCAGAGCCTTATACAGCCTCAGAAGTACATCTCTGGTCTTGTATTCTAGCCCTCTAGACATGAATGCTAACATTGCATTTGCAATGTGGCAGGGGGATGGTAACCAGATTAGGAAATTAGAGGTCAGTAAAGAGGCAGCAACTAAAGCCAGTAAGGTACTAGATAATAAACTCAATGTGACTAAGCGGAAGAGTAGACAGGGAAGAGTTGATGAACGCAAAGGGACAGATGGTCTGAGGTGCATTTGTTTTAATGCGAGAAGTGCAGCAGGTAAGGCAGATTAATTTAGGGCTTGGATTAGTACCTGGGAATATGATGTTATTGGTATTACTGAGACTTGGTTGAATGAAGGGCAGGACTGGCAACTAAATATCCCAGGATACAGATGCTTCAGGAGGGATAGAGAGGGAGGTAAAAGGGGTGGAGGAGTTGCATTACTGGTCAGAGATGATATCACAGCTGTGATTAAGGAGGGCACGATGGAGGATTCGAGCACTGAGGCAATATGGGTGGAGCTAAGAAATAGGAAGGGTGCAGTAACATTGTTGGGACTTTACTACAGGCCTCCCAAAAGTGAGCATGAAGTAGAGGTACAAATATGCAGACAGATTATAGAAAAATGGCGGAGCAATAGGGTGGTCGTGATGGGAGATTTTAACTTGCCCAACATTGAATGGGACTCATGTAGTGTTGAAGGCGCAGATGGAGCAGAATTTGTAAGGAGCATCCAGGAGAGTTTTTTAGAGCAGTATGTAAATAGTCCAACTTGGGAAGGGGCCATACTGGACCTGGTATTGGGGAATGATCCCGGCCAGGTGGTTGAAGTTTCAGCCGGTGATTACTTTGGGAATAGCGATCACAATTCCGTAAGTTTTAGAATACTCATGGACAAAGACGAGAGTGGTCCTAAAGGAAGAGTGCTAAATTGGGGAAAGGCCAAGTATAACAAAATTCGGCAGGAGCTCGGGAATGTGGATTGGAAGCAGCAGTTTAAGGGTAAATCCACAATTTAAATGTGGGAGTCTTTTAAGGAAAGGTTGATTAGAGTGCAGGACAGACATGTCCCTGTGAAATTGAGAGATAGAAATGGCAAGATTAGGGAACCATGGATGACAGGTGGAATTGTGAGACTAGCTAAGATGAAAAAGGAAGAATACATAAGATCGAGGCAACTCAAAACTGATGAAGCTTTGGAGGAATATCGGGAAAGTAGGACAAATCTCAAACGCGCAATAAGAGGGCTAAAAGGGGTCATGAAATATCTTTGGCTAACAGGGTTAAGGAAAATCCCAAAGCCATTTATTCGTATATAAGGAGCAAGAGGGTAACTAGAGAAAGGATTGGCCCACTCAAAGACAAAAGAGGGAATTTATGCGTGGAGTCAGAGGAAATGGGTGAGATTCTTAATGAGTACTTTGCATCGGTATTCACCAAGGAGAGGGACATGACGGATGTTGAAGTTAGGGATGGATGTTTAAATACTCTAGGTCATGTCGGCATAAGGAAGGGGGAGGTTTTGGGTATTCTAAAAGGAATTAAGGTGGACAAGTCCCCAGGACCGGATGGGATCGATCCCAGGTTACTGAGGGAAGCGAGGGTCGAAATAGCTGGGGCCTTAACAGATACCTTTGCAGCATCTTTGAGCACGGGTGAGGTCCCGGAGGACTGGAGAATTGCTAATGTTGTCCCTTTGTTTAAGAAGGGCAGCAGGGATAATCCAGGAAATTATAGACCTGTGAGCTTGACGTCAGTGGTAGGCAAACTGTTGGAGAAGATACTGAGGGATAGGATCTATTCACATCTGGAAGAAAATAGACTTATCAGTGATAGGCAGCATGGTTTTGTGCAGGGAAGGTCATGTCTTACAAACCTAATAGAATTCTTTGAAGAAGTGACAAAGTTAATTGATGAGGGAAGGGCTGTAGATGTCATATACATGGACTTCAGTAAGGTGTTTGATAAAGTTTCCTATGGCAGGTTGATGGAAAAAGTGAAGGCGCATGGGGTTCAGGGTGTACTAGCTAGATGGATAAAGAATTGGCTGGGCAACAGGAGACAGAGAGTAGTGGTGGAAGGGAGTGTCTCAAAATGGAGAAAGGTGACTAGTGGTGTTCCACAGGGATCCGTGCTCGGACCACTGTTGTTTGTGATCTACGTAAATGACCTGGAGGAAGGTATGGTTGTCTGATTAGCAAGTTTGCAGATGATACTAAGATTGGTGGAGTTGCAGATAGTGAGGGGGACTGTCAGAGAATACAGCAAAATGTAGATAGATTGGAGAGTTGGGCAGAGAAATGGCAGCTGGAGTTCAATCCAGGAAAATGCGAGGTGATGCATTTTGGAATATCCAAATCAAGAGCGGACTATGCGGTCAATGGAAGAGTCCTGGGGAAAATTGATGTACAGAGAGATCTGGGAGTTCAGGTCCATTGTACCCTGAAGGTGGCAACGCAGGTCGATAGAGTGGTCAAGAAGGCATACAGCATGCTTTCCTTCATCGGAAGGGGTATTGAGTACAAGAGTCGGCAGGTCATGTTACAGTTGTATAGGACTTTGGTTAAGCCACATTTGGAATACTGCGTGCAGTTCTGGTCGCCACATTACCAGAAGGATGTGGATGCTTTAGAGAGGGTGCAGAGGAGGTTCACCAGGATGTTGCCTGGTATGGAGGTTGCTAGCTATGAAGAAAGGTTGAGTAGATTAGGATTTATTTCGTTGGAAAGACGGAGGTTGAGGGGGGACCTGATTGAGGTCTACAGAATTATGAGAGGTATGGACAGGGTGGATAGCAACAAGCTTTTTCCAAGATTGGGGGTGTCAATTACAAGGGGTCACGATTTCAAGGTGAGAGGGGGAAAGTTTAAGGGAGATGTGCGTGGAAAGGTTTTTACGCAGAGGGTGGTGGGTGCCTGGAACGCTTTGCCAGCGGAGGTGGTAGAGGCAGGTACGATAGCATCATTTAAGATGCATCTGGACAGGTATATGAACGGGTGGGGAACAGAGGGAAGTAGATTCTTGGAAAATAGGCGACAGGTTTAGATAAAGGATCTGGATCGGCGCAGGCTGGGAGGGCCGAAGGGCCTGTTCCTGTGCTGTAATTTTCTTTGTTCTTTGTTCTTAACTGACAACTGAACCTGCACATTAACTTTAAGAGAATCGTGAACAAGGACTCCCAAGTCCCTTTCTGCTTCTGATATTTGGATATACTAGATTGTAGTGGGGTATACCTGTGTGTACTTTTGTTTATGTGATGTGGGCGTTGCTGGGTCAGCATTTATTTCCCATCCCTGAGGGCATTTAAACGTCAACCACATTGCTGTGGGTCTGGAGTCACAAGCAGGTCAGGCCAGGTCAGGACAGCAGATTTCTTTCCCAAAAGGACATTAGTGACCCAGATGGGTTTTTACGACAGTGGTTTCAGGATCACCGTTTAGACTTTTAATTCCAGATTTTTTTTATTGAATTCAAATATCACCATCTGCCCTGGTGGGATTTTAACCCAGGTCTCCAGAGCATGACTCTGGGTCTCTGGATTACTAGTCCAGCGGGGTTGTGAGGAGCACACTATCTACTGGGGGACCACGGGGAGGGTGCCAAGACAATCCGTGAGGTGGCTGAGAGAGAGAGATCACCGTGGATGTGTGATGGGTGTTAAGAGGTGCAGCAGGAGATGTGAGGAGGTAGACTTACCCTGGTTGCACGAAGAAGGTAATTTCTCTTCTTTGAGCAGGGTGTACTAGCTAGATGGATAAAGAACTGGCTGGGAACAGAAGACAGAGAGTAGTGGTGGAAGGGAGTGTCTCAAAATGGAGAAGGGTGACTAGTGGTGTTCCACAGGGATCCATGCTCAGACCACTGTTGTTTGTGATATACATAAATGACCTGGAGGAAGGTATAGGTGGTCTGATTAGTAAGTTTGCAGATGATACTAAGATTGGTGGAGTTGCAGATAGTGAGGAGGACTGTCAGAGAATACAGCAAAATATCGATAGATTGGAGAGTTGGGCAGAGAAATGGCAGATGGAGTTCAATCCAGGCAAATGCGAGGTGATGCATTTTGGAAGATAAAATTCAAGAGCGGACTATATGGTCAATGGAAGGGTCCTGGGGAAAATTGATGTACAGAGAGATCTGGGAGTTCGGGTCCATTGTACCCTGAAGGTGGCAACGCAGGTCGATAGAGTGGTCAAGAAGGCATACAGCATGCTTGCTTTCATCGGACGGGGTATTGAGTACAAGAGTCGGCAGGTCATGTTACAGTTGTATCGGACTTTGGTTAGGCCACATTTGGAATACTGCGTGCAGTTCTGGTTGCCACATTGCCACTTATCTTAAATCTATAACCCCTGGTTCTAGAATTCTCCACCAAGGGAAACAATTTTTCCTATTTAATCCCTCCAGAAGGTGTAGAGGGGACATGAGGAAGAACTTTTTTACGCGGAGGGTAGTGGGAGTCTGGAATTTGCTGCCCGAGTCGGTGGTGGAGGCAGAGACCCTAAACCCTTTTAAAAAGTACCTGGATCTGCACCTTCAGAGCTGATAGCTACAGGGCTATGGACCCGGTACAGGAAGGTGGCATTAGAAAGGGTACATGGGTGTCCTCGGCCTAGCATAGACACGGTGTGATGAATGGCCTCCTTCTGTGTTGTAACTTTTCTATGATTCTAATCAGCCACAATTGTTTGAAATGGAATACCTGTACACCAAGGATCATTGGGCAGAATAATCCACTCTTCATATTTTCTTTATGTTCTTAACCGTTTATCTTTTATCATAGAATTTACAGTGCAGAAGGAGGCCATTCGGCCCATCGAGTCTGCACCGGCTCTTGGAAAGAACACCCGACACAAGGTCAACACCTCCACCCTATCCCCATAACCCAGTAACCCCACCCAACACTAAGGGCAATTTTGGACACTAAGGGCAATTTATCATGGCCATCCACCTAACCTGCACATCTTTGGACTGTGGGAGGAAACCGGAGCACCCGGAGGAAACCCACGCACACACGGGGAGAACGTGCTGACTCCACACAGTGACCCAAGCCGGAATCGAACCTGGGACCCTGGAGTTGTGAAGCCATTGTGCTATCCACAATGCTACCGTGCTGCCCATTATTTCTTTGCTTCTTCTATTAACTTTCCCTCTTGCTTTGTATCACCATCCTTGTTGTTTAATCTCTCCTTCCCTCCATCCCATCACAGACCTATCCCTCTGTTCTTTCCTCCCCACTTTCCCTGCCTCTATATTTTTTAACCTCGGTTAAATTTCTAACTTCTCTCTGTTCTGATGAAAGTTCAGTGAGTGAAATGTTAACTTCCTTCTCTGCACACATTGCTGAGTATTTCTTTCTGTTAATGTTATTGAGATCTTCATATCTTCATTGTCTCTTTTCATGAGCTGGCGAGTGGCTGGATGAGCTGAAGGTGGAACAATTTACTGCAGTTTCTGAGCCGTGAGCTTGGATTCTACTCATTTCTCATTTCAGACACAATCAGGGTCAAACTCGACGGGAAACGGTCCTTGATCTTCAATCCAAACCGACTGGAGCAGAGAAAGACAATGGAAATCTAATTCTAATATCAGTAAAAATGTGATCAATGTGCTCAGCCTTCTCACCCCAGGGACCAGCCTGAACTGGCAGCAGCAACACATCCTTCCCTAAACACGGATAATATTTCCTGGTATGACTCAGTCTCTAACATCTTTATCCTGAGCCTTGGAGTGTTTTATTCCGTTAAAGGCCACACTGCAGTTGATGAATTGTCCCAATTACTGGGAATAGGTGCAGGTGATTTATTCCCAAATCCCGTATTCCCGTACCAGCCTCCCCGAACAGGCACCGGAATGTGGTGACTAGGGGCTTTTCACAGTAACTTCATTGGAAGCCTACTTGTGACAAAAAGCGATTTTCATTTCATTTCATCCCGCACTCCCAGTATTTGGGACCTCTCATTTTCACAATGATTTTATGATCTCTTTGTGCAGAATCTCTCAGGCATAGGGCGGGATTCTCCGTAGCCCGATGCTGAAATTGGGGTTGGCGATCAGGCGGAGAATGGCTTCCGCCATCGGAATCGTGGCCGCCGCCAGTTTGACGCAGGGTTGCTATGCTTTGCCCCCTCCGGAACTGGCGGCATGTGCAGTCACACGGCTGTTGGTGCTCTGTCCCCTCCGGGACTGGCGGCGCGTGCAGCCGCAAGGCCGTTGGTGCTCTGTCCCCGATGGGACTGGCGGCACGTGCAGCCGCAAGGCCGTTGGTGCTCTGTCCCCTCCGGGACTGGCGGCGCGTGCAGCCGCAAGGCCGTTGGTGCTCTGTCCCCGATGGGACTGGCGGCGCGTGCAGCCGCAAGGCCGTTGGTGCTCTGTCCCCTCCGGGACTGGCGGTACGTGCAGCCGCAAGGCCGTTGGTGCTTTGTCCCCTCCGGGACTGGCGGCACGTGCAGCTGCAAGGCCGTTGGTGCTTTGTCCCCTCCGGGACTGGCGGCGCGTGCAGCCGCAAGGCCGTTGGTGCTTTGTCCCCTCCGGGACTGGCGGCACGTGCAGTCACACGGCCGTTGGTGCTTTGTCCCGGATGGGCCGAGTCCCCAGCAGCGCCGGGCACATGTGGTCCCAGACATGGAGAAGCCGGCGTGCTGGCTGCGGACTGTGTCCAACGCCGCCACACACGGCCGGGATCCGTGCCGTGGGTGGTTTCTGCTCGGGCTGGGGGGAGCGGAGGGGGGGGGTGGGATTGCCAGGGGGTGGGCTGTGGGTTCGGGGTTGGTGGGTTAGCTTGCAGCATGGCCGGCGCCACGTTTTCTGGGGTGACCTGTGCAGGACGTCAGCCCTGCTCATGCACGGCCCGGGACCCGGAGATTCTCTGGCTGTTTTCCGCACGATCCGCCCCTCACCAGTACCGGAGTCAGTCAGGGGTTCGCCCCAATTTTCCCGTCGTGAGTCACTCACGGATTCTCCGCTGGATCCGGCACTTAGCCTCAGGAACGGAGAATTCCGCCCATAATATTTGAGCTCTCTTGTTTCCAATAATTTTTTTGTTTGTTCACAGGATGTGGCCAGGCCCAGCATTTATTGTCCATCCCTAGTTGGCCTTCAGAAGGTGGGGGTGAGCTGCCTTCTTGAACTGCAGCAGTCCTTGAGGTGTAGGCACACCCATTGTGCTGTTAGGGAGGGAGTTCCAGGATGTTGTCCCAGTGACAGTGAAGGAACGGCGATATATTTCCAAGTCAGGGCGGTGAGTGGGGTTCCTAGCACCCCGCCACCTGGTGGGAACCTCCAGGTGGTGGGTTCCCAGGTATTTGCTGTCCTTCTAGATGGTAGTGGTCGTAGGTTTGGAAGGTGCTGTCTAAGGAACCTTGGTGAGTGCATCTTGTAGATGGTACACACGGCTGCCACTGTAGGTGGAGGATTTGAATGTTTGTGGAAGGGGTGCCAATCACGCGGGACTGTTTTGTCCTGGATGGTGTTGAGCTTGTTGAGTGTTGTTGGAGCTGCACTCATCCAGGCAACTGGAGAGTATTCCATCAAACTCCTGATTGGTGCCTTGTAGATAGTGGACAGGCTCTGGGTCGGTTGAGCAATGTTGGGATGTTTTGCTTTTAGGATATAAAACAATAATGTAATGAATCAATAATGAAACGCTGGTCCTGCTGATCTACTCCGCGTGAGGGCGATGTGTACGGAACTTACAGCTGTTGAGCAACAGGTCAGAGTGTCCTGGCCAGAATTCTCTGGCCGTTCAGTGGCAGCCGGAATCTCTGATCCGGACGGAGCGCCGCCCTACCTGAGGATTTCCCAATGGACACGGTGTATCTTCAATGGGAATTTCCATTGGCAGCGCCAGGAACAGAGATGGTGAATCAGGAATGGTGCGTTGTCTCCCGCCACTGGGAAGCTTGCGCTG
This sequence comes from Scyliorhinus canicula, assembly GCF_902713615.1. Taxonomy (NCBI): domain Eukaryota; kingdom Metazoa; phylum Chordata; class Chondrichthyes; order Carcharhiniformes; family Scyliorhinidae; genus Scyliorhinus; species Scyliorhinus canicula. The sequence continues at coordinate 162,064,974 of NC_052158.1, forward strand.
GGAGGTGGAGAATGTCTCTCTGATGTCCAGCAGCAAATGGGATCAGGAAGAAGATGAAGCATCTCCATTATTCATCCACATGAGCCGTGGTTCGGAGAGATGTGACCATCTGAATGCTGCTCCCTCGAGCTAACCATTGATGAATGTTTTGCCTCTTGTGGCCGCCTCACTCAGTTGCCAACACGTGTATTTTTCATTCATTCATGTGGTGTGGGCCTCACTAGCTCGGCCAACCTTTAATATGGGGCAGCACTGTCGCACAGTGGTTAGCACTGTTGCTTCACAGCTCCAGAGACCCGGGTTTGATTCCCCATTGGGTCACTGTCTGTGTGGAGTCTGCATGTTCTCCCCGTGTCTGCATGGGTTTCCTCCGGGTGCTCCGGTTTCCTCCCACAAGTCCCGAAAGACGTGCTGTTAGGTGAATTGGACATTCTAAATTCTCCCTCTGTGCACCCGAACAGGCGACGGAGTGTGGCGACTCAGGGATGTTCACAGTAACTTCATTGCAGTTCATGTAAGCCTACTTGTGACATAGAACATAGGACATACAGTGCAGAAGGAGGCCATTCAGCCCATCGAGTCTGCACCGACCCACTTAAGCCCTCACTTCCATCCTATCTCTGTAACCCAATAACCCCACCTAACCTTTTTGGTCACTAAGGGCAATTTATCATGGCCAAAGCACGTTTTTGGACTGTGGGAGGAAACCGGAGCACCCGGAGGAAACCCACGCAGACATGGGGAGAACGTGCAGACTCCACACAGACAGTGACCCAAGCCGGGAATCGAACCTGGGACCCTGGCACTGTGAAGCCACAGTGCTATCCACTTGTGCTACTGTGCTGCCCAACATACACCCACACACACACACACACACACAAACAAACATACACACATATAAACATACACATAAGCCCACATAAGCACACGCAAACCCAAACTTACACAGACAAACGTATACACACAAACCCACACAAACATATATACATACACACAAACACATGCACACACACAAACACACAAACACATGCACACACACAAACACACAAACACATGCACACCCACAAACACATGCACACACACAAACACACACACAAACACACAAACACATGCACACACACAAACACACAAACACATGCACACACACAACCCACACTTTCTTCACAGTATTCCAAATTAATATTGGGAAAAATGATTTTCTGTCACACGTCAATATTCTTGAATTTGCTATAAGGGAGGTCCCCGAGACCATTGACAAATGTCACTGACGACAGCTGAATGAACGGTAATCGGCTTTAGTGCTTTTGTGATCAGACTGAGCAGCAAACGTCTGCTGTCACCAACACTGAAATGGTGACTACACTTGAATATGATTCAGTGATGGGCTGAGCACCGTGGAGAAGTCTCTGTGTAATAAATTCAGAGATGTATAAACATGGCTTTTGTCTCTTCAAATTCTTATTAATACTATGAATCAGGAAGTTCAATATTTTCAATAGCTGCGGAGAATTATTGAAGTTGTTCACATGATTTATTTTGAGCTATCAATGCAGCAATAAAATGCCTGCAGTGTGCAATATCTTTCAGCTCTGCTTCGATTCCGAATGATTTATTTTTCCTCTATCACTTGTTCCACAGTCTCTGACTCGTGACACCGTTGTTGTAATGTGATGCCAAATAGACTGCATCAGAATAAATCAGCTCTCAAATTGGTCAACTGACGCACAGACTTGTAAATGTATGAGCTTCAGAAAGGAACAGGAATAGAGTTTGCTCCATTCCTCCTTCTCAGCTGGAGATGTTGAAGCTCCAGAACGGAACTCTCAGAATCTCACGGAAATATTGCCTCCATTCTTTCACTGGGTGAGATTGTCATTGGCCAAGCCAACATTCATTGTCCATCCTTAATATGGCTGGGCTCCCTCTATTAAACAGCAGCCCAACGCGTTCCACTCTCCCTCTCCCGCTGCAGCCCTCCAAATGTCTCGTTTTAAATGTTTATCTAATCCTCTCTGCAAAGTTCCTGTTGAATTTGCTTCCACTGCCCTCACAGGCAGCCATTGTAAAACTCATGATTCAAATTAAAACAGAGGGTAAGTGTCATTGGCATGTTTAAATGATCAGATTACAATAGCTTCCTCTGTTAATAAAATCATTTTATTCATTTGTCAGTTAGCTATAGAACATAGAACAGTACAGCACAGAACAGGCCCTTCGGCCCTCGATGTTGTGCCGAGCAATGATCACCCTACTTAAACCCACGTAACCCGTATACCCGTAACCCAACAATCCCCCCATTAACCTTACACTACGGGCAATTTAGCATGGCCAATCCACCTAACCCGCACATCTTTGGACTGTGGGAGGAAACCGGAGCACCCGGAGGAAACCCACGCACACACGGGGAGGACGTGCAGACTCCACACAGACAGTGACCCAGCTGGGAATCGAACCTGGGACCCTGGAGCTGTGAAGCATTGATGCTAACCACCATGCTACCGTGAGGCCCCCTATATTCTGTGTTCCCTAGCTACTGACATTCCCACATTGGGAAATTGAATTTTAGCATAGGTGTGTTAAATGGGGAGGGAAGGCTGGGAAATTAGGACAGGTTGTCCTGCATGTTGGGGAATTTTACACAACAGTGGGTCCATCTTTTTACAAGTCCCAAAAGACATGTTGTTAGGTAATTTGAACATTCTGAATTCTCCCTCTGTGTACCCGAACATAAGAACATAAGAACATAAGAACTAGGAGCAGGAGTAGGCCATCTGGCCCCTCGAGCCTGCTCCGCCATTCAATTAGATCATGGCTGATCTTTTGTGGACTCAGCTCCACTTTCCGGCCCGAACACCATAACCCTTAATCCCTCTATTCTTCAAAAAACTATCTATCTTTACCTTAAAAACATGTAATGAAGGAGCCTCAACTGCTTCACTGGGCAAGGAATTCCATAGATTCACAACCCTTTGGGTGAAGAAGTTCCTCCTAAACTCAGTCCTAAATCTACTTCCCCTTATTTTGAGGCTATGCCCCCTAGTTCTGCTGTCACCCGCCAGTGGAAACAACCTGCCCGCATCTATCCTATCTATTCCCATCATAATTTTAAATGTTTCTATAAGATCCCCCCTCATCCTTCTAAATTCCAACGAGTACAGTCCCAGTCTACTCAACCTCTCCTCATAATCCAACCCCTTCAGCTCTGGGATTAACCTCGTGAATCTCCTCTGCACACCCTCCAGTGCCAGTACGTCCTTTCTCAAGTAAGGAGACCAAAACTGAACACAATACTCCAGGTGTGGCCGCACTAACACTAACATGTGCCGGAGTGTGGCAACTAGGGGCTTTTCACAGTAACTTCATTGCAATGTTAATGTAAACCTACTTGTGACACTAAAGGTTATTATTTTTATTACATGCACAGAGTTACTATACAGACACACACTTACCATACAGGCAAACAGTTATTATACAGATGTTACAGCACAGAGTTACTATACAGACACACACTTACCATACAGGCAAACAGTTACTATACAGGCAGAGTTTCCTATACAGGCACAGAGTTATTATACAGGTGTTACAGACATACAGTTACCATACAGGCACATGATGTGGAGATGCCAGCGTTGGACTGGGGTGAGCACAGTAAGAAGTCCTACAACACTAGGTTAAAGTCCAACAGGTTTGTTTCAAACACTAGCTTTCGGAGCGCAGCTCCTTCTTCAGGTGAATGGAGAGGTATGTTCCAGAAACATTTATATAGACAAATTCAGAGATGCCGGACACTGCTTGGATCTGAGCATTTGCAGGTCATCAAGTTTTTACAGATCTAGGGATAGGGGTAACCCCAGGTTAAAGAGGTGTGAATTGTCTCAAGTCAGGACAGTTGGTAGGATTTCGCAAGCCCAGGCCAGATGGTGGGGGATGAATGTAATGCGACATGAATCCCAGGTCCCGGTTGAGGCCGCACTCATGCGTGCGGAACTTGGCTGTAAGTTTCTGCTCGGTGATTCTGCGTTGTCGCACGTCCTGAAGGCCGCCTTGGAGAATTCTTACCCGGAGATCAGAGGCTGAATGCCCTTGACTGCTGAAGCGTTCCCCGACTGGAAGGGACTGGCGATTGTCACGTGATGTCCGTTCATTCGTTGTGGCAGCGTCTGCATGGTCTCGCCAATGTACCACGCTTCGGGATATTCTTTCCTGCAGTGTATGAGGTAGACAACATTGGCAGAGTCGCACGAGTATGTACTGCGTACCTGATGGGTGGTGTTCTCACGTGTAATGGTGGTATCCATGTCGATGATCTGGCATGTCTTTCGGAGATTGCCATGGCAGGGTTGTGGGGTGTCGTGGTCGCTGTTCTGAAGGCTGGGTAGTTTGCTGCAAACAATGGTTTGTTTGAGGTTGCGCGGTTGTTTGAAGGCAAGTAGTGGCGGTGTGGGGATGACCTTGGCCTCAGTACTCAGCACCAACAACTGCCAATCTCCAGACGCAATTCTGCAACTCATCCGCTTCATTCTAGATCACAACGTCTTCACCTTCGACAACAAGTTCTTCATCCAGAGGCACAGAACTGCCATGGAGACCAAATTCGCACTCAATATGCCAACATCTTCATGCACAAGTTCGAACAAGACCTCCTCTCCACACAGGTTCTTCAGCCGTCGTTACACAAGATACATCGATGACATTTTTCTCCTTTGGTTCCGCGCAACCTCAAACAACGAATGAACGGACATCGCGTGACAATCACCAGGCAGGAATGTTCCCTTCCCGTTGGGGAACACTTCAGCAGTCAAGGGCATTCAGCCTCTAATCTCCGGGTAAGCGTTCTCCAAGGCGGCCTTCAGGACGCGCGACAACGCAGAATCGCCGAGCAGAAATTTATAGCCAAGTTCCGCACACATGAGTACGGCCTGAACCGGGACCTTGGATTCATGTCGCATTACATTCACCCCCCCACCATCTGGCCTGGGCTTGCAAAATCCTACCAACTGTCCTGGCTTGAGACAATTCACACCTCTTTAACCTGGGGTTACCCCTATCCCTAGATCTGTAAAAACTTGATTACCTGCAAATGCTTGCATTCTAAGCATTGTCTGGCATATTTGAATTTGTCTATATATATGTTTCTGGAACCTACCTCTTCATTCACCTGAGGAAGGAGCTGCGCTCCGAAAGCTAGTGTTTGAAACAAACCTGTTGGACTCTAAGCTGGTGTAAGACTTCTTACCGTATATAGGCACAGTATTGCTATATAGGCATTACAGGCACAGTGTTACTATAAAGGTGTTACAGGCATGGAGATACTATACCGGCAGATAGCTTCTATACAACTGTACAGTTACTATACAGACACAGAGTTACTATACAGGCACACAGTTACTATACAGGCACACAGTTACTATACAGGCACAGAGTTACTATACAGGCACACAGTTACTATACAGACACACAGTTACTATACAGGCACACAGTTACTATACAGACACACAGTTACTATACAGGCACACAGTTACTATACAGGCACACAGTTACTATACAGACACACAGTTACTATACAGGCACACAGTTACTATACAGACACACAGTTACTATACAGGCACACAGTTACTATACAGGCACACAGTTACTATACAGGCACACAGTTACTATACAGGCACACAGTTACTATACAGACACACAGTTACTATACAGGCACACAGTTACTATACAGGCACACAGTTACTATACAGGCACACAGTTACTATACAGACACACAGTTACTATACAGGCACACAGTTACTATACAGACACACAGTTACTATACAGACACACAGTTACTATACAGGCACACAGTTACTATACAGGCACAGAGTTACTATACAGACACACAGTTACTATACAGGCACACAGTTACTATACAGGCACACAGTTACTCTACAGACACACAGTTACTATCCAGGCACAGAGTTACTATACAGGCACAGAGTTACTATACAGACACACAGTTACTATACAGACACACAGTTACTATACAGGCACACAGTTACTATACAGGCACAGAGTTACTATACAGACACACAGTTACTATACAGGCACACAGTTACTATACAGGCACACAGTTACTCTACAGACACACAGTTACTATCCAGGCACAGAGTTACTATACAGACACTCAGTTACTATACAGACACACAGTTACTATACAGGCACACAGTTACTATACAGGCACAGAGTTACTATACAGACACACAGTTACTATACAGGCACACAGTTACTATACAGGCACACAGTTACTCTACAGACACACAGTTACTATCCAGGCACAGAGTTACTATACAGACACACAGTTACTATACAGACACACAGTTACTATACAGGCACACAGTTACTATACAGGCACAGAGTTACTATACAGACACACAGTTACTATACAGGCACACAGTTACTATACAGGCACACAGTTACTCTACAGACACACAGTTACTATCCAGGCACAGAGTTACTATACAGGCACACAGTTACTATACAGACACACAGTTACTATACAGACACACAGTTACTATACAGACACACAGTTACTATACAGACACAGAGTTACTATACAGACACACAGTTACTATACAGGCACAGAGTTACTATACAGGCACAAAGTTACTATACAGGCACACAGTTACTATACAGGCACACAGTTACTATACAGACACACAGTTACTATACAGGCACACTGTTACTATACAGGCACACAGTTACTATACAGGCACACAGTTACTATACAGGCACAGAGTTACTATACAGACACACAGTTACTATACAGGCACACAGTTACTATACAGGCACACAGTTACTATACAGACACACAGTTACTATACAGACACAGAGTTACTCTACAGACACACAGTTACTATCCAGGCACACAGTTACTATACAGACACACAGTTACTATACAGGCACAGAGTTACTATACAGACACACAGTTACTATACAGACACACAGTTACTATACAGACACACAGTTACTATACAGACACACAGTTACTATACAGACACACAGTTACTATACAGACACACAGTTACTATACAGACACACAGTTACTATACAGACACACAGTTACTATACAGACACACAGTTACTATACAGACACACAGTTACTATACAGACACACAGTTACTATACAGACACACAGTTACTATACAGACACACAGTTACTATACAGACACACAGTTACTATACAGGCACAGAGTTACTATACAGACACAGAGTTACTATACAGACACACAGTTACTATACAGACACACAGTTACTATACAGGCACACAGTTACTATACAGGCACAGAGTTACTATACAGACACACAGTTACTATACAGACACACAGTTACTATACAGGCACAGAGTTACTATACAGACACACAGTTACTGTACAGGCACAGAGTTACTATACAGGCACAGAGTTACTATACAGGCACAGAGTTACTATACAGACACACAGTTACTATACAGGCACACAGTTACTATACAGGCACAGAGTTACTATACAGACACACAGTTACTGTACAGGCACAGAGTTACTATACAGGCACAGAGTTACTATACAGGCACACAGTTGCTATACAGGCACACAGTTACTATACAGACACACAGTTACTATACAGACACACAGTTACTATAGAGACACAGAGTTACTATACAGACACACAGTTACTATACAGGCACAGAGTTACTATACAGACACACAGTTACTATACAGACACACAGTTACTATACAGGCACAGAGTTACTATACAGGCACAGAGTTACTATACAGACACACAGTTACTATACAGACACACAGTTACTATACAGGCACAGAGTTACTATACAGGCACAGAGTTACTATACAGGCACAGAGTTACTATACAGACACACAGTTACTATACAGACACACAGTTACTATACAGGCACACAGTTACTATACAGACACACAGTTACTATACAGACACAGAGTTACTATACAGACACACAGTTACTATACAGACACAGAGTTACTATACAGACACAGAGTTACTATACAGACACACAGTTACTATACAGACACACAGTTACTATACAGACACACAGTTACTATACAGACACACAGTTACTATACAGACACACAGTTACTATACAGACACACAGTTACTATACAGGCACAGAGTTACTATACAGACACAGAGTTACTATACAGACACACAGTTACTATACAGACACACAGTTACTATACAGGCACACAGTTACTATACAGGCACACAGTTACTATACAGGCACACAGTTACTATACAGACACACAGTTACTATACAGACACACAGTTACTAGACAGGCACACAGTTACTATACAGGCACAGAGTTACTATACAGGCACAGAGTTACTATACAGGCACACAGTTACTATACAGACACACAGTTACTATACAGACACACAGTTACTATACAGGCACAGAGTTACTATACAGACACTCAGTTACTATACAGGCACAGAGTTACTATACAGACACACAGTTACTATACAGGCACACAGTTACTATACAGATACACAGTTACTATACAGACACACAGTTACTATACAGGCACAGAGTTACTATACAGACACACAGTTACTATACAGGCACACAGTTACTATACAGGCACACAGTTACTATACAGACACACAGTTACTATACAGGCACACAGTTACTATACAGGCACACAGTTACTATACAGGCACAGAGTTACTATACAGACACACAGTTACTATACAGACACACAGTTACTATACAGACACACAGTTACTATACAGGCACAGAGTTACTATACAGGCACAGAGTTACTATACAGACACACAGTTACTATACAGGCACACAGTTGCTATACAGGTGTAAAAGGAACAGAGTTACTGAACACGCACAGAGTTATTAGACAGATGTTACAGGCATAATGTTCCTATCAAGGCAGAGAGTTACCATGCAAGCATACAGTTAGCAGAATTTCTATACAGGCAGACAGTTACAATGAAGGCACAGAGTTACTACACAGGCGTGATAGGCACAGGGTTATTGTACGGGTGTTACAGGCACAGATTATTATACAGGCACAGAGTTACTATACAGGTGTTACAGGCACACAGCTACTGTACAGGCACAAAGTTATGATACAACACAGAGTTACTATACAGGCAGAGTTACTATACAGGAGTCAGGTCAGTAAAAGCTGTTAAACTCCGAGCTGTATTGTTCTCAGAGGGCGGCGAAAGTTCGATCTGGTGGCAGAAAGGCAGAAGTGCACCGACCTGAGCATCCAGTGTATAGCTAGTGGCCGGCAACAAGAACTGTAGTGATCGGAACACCCTGGACAGCCCCTTACTCTATTCCCTATCCAGGGGCTAGTTTAGCACAGTGGGCAGGTTCAATTTCCGTACCAGCCTACCCGAACAGGCGTCGGAATGTGGCGACTAGGGGCTTTTCACAGTAACTTCATTGAAGCCTACTTGTGACAGTAAGCAATTATATTATTATTATTATACATAAACAAATGCGTTGCAAAATTTGGCTCCAACTCTATCGGCAAGTTTGCTAATGACACGACCGTAGTGGGTCAGATATCGAACAACAATGAGTCAGATCACAGGAGGGAGATAGAGAACCTAGTGGAGTGGTGTAATGACAACAATCTCTCCCTCAATGCCAGCAAAACTAAAGAGCTGGTCATTGACTTCAGAAAGCAAAGTTCTGTGCACACCCCTGTCAGCATCAATGGGGCCGAGGTGGAGATGGTTAGCAGTTTCAAATTTCTAGGGGTGCACATCTCCAAAAATCTGTCCTGGTCCACTCACGTCGACGCTACCACCAAGAAAGCACAACAGCGCCTATACATCCGCAGGAAACTAAGGAAATTCAGCATGTCCACACTGACTCTTCCCAATTTTTACAGATGCGCTATAGAGAGCATCCTATCGGGCTGCATCACAGCCTGGTATAGCAATTGCTTGGCCCAGGACCGCAAGGAACTTCAGAGAATCGTGAACACAGCCCAGTCCATCACACGAACCTGCCTCCCATCCATTGACTCCATCTACACCACCTGCTGCCTGGGGAAAGCGGGCAGCATAATCAAAGACCCCTCCCCCCCCAGGTTATTCTCTTTTCCAACTTCTTCCATCGGGCAGGAGATACAGAAGTCTGAGAACACCCACAAACAGACTCAAAACAGCTTCTTCCCCGCTGTTACCAGATTCCTAAATGACCCTCTTATGGACTGACCTGATCTCTTCACACATCTTCTCTACTGAGCAGTACTACACTCCGTATGCTTCACCCGATGCCGGTGTCTACGTATTTACATTGTGTATTTTATGTTTGCTCCATGTATTTCCTCTTCATGTACGGAATGATGTCTGAGCTGCTCGCAGAAAAATACTTTTCACTGTACCTCGGTACACGTGACAATAAACAAATCCAATCCAACCTCGCTCCATCTGGTGGCTGAAGAGTGGAATCGCACTGGCCTGGAATTCTTTGCTGAAACACCATCTGGTGGTCAAAGGACGGAATTGTACCCACCTGAACCTCTCGAGTAAATCTATTTTCCAGCGGCTGCAACCACAGCAGTGAAGACATAACCCAGACCTATCACTTTAATCCCTGTTTTCTTTATTCCTCGCCGACCCTTACCTTGTGTTTGTCTTGTGTGTGCGTTTGGGTAGAGGGTGGGATGGGGTCTTGAGATCAGGTAGTTTGGTAGATGGTTATCCTGTTATTTCCTTATATTCATCTTTTCTCCTTTTATGAATAAACCATTTGTTAATGTTTTACTTATAAATCTGATGTTTATAACCTATTGGGGCAGTCGAGGGTTAAAGATCTTTGGAAAAATGAATTATTGGTTAATTCATTTATGTTGGGACTCTGGGGTCTGTGGGACTGGAATTGACCGCGCACTCGGCCAGGGTGTCGCAACATACATTGGGGGCTCGTCTGGGATTCGAAATGTTCACTGGTGAATTTGGGGGAAACAGAGTGAATTATAAAGAGACACCAGGTTTGTAATAATGTAACAGAATGGCTATGGAAGCTGCTAAGAAATTTCTCCAGGTGGATGACATCTCTCTGTTATTTGTGGAGGAGTTTTGCAAAGACCCTCTCATCAAATTGGCAAGGGAAGTGAAACTGGAGCTAAGAAGGTGGAGGTAATTGACAAAATTGAATTTGAAGGAAAAGCAGGCAGTCAGAAGAATTGGCTGAGATCCAGTTATAAATGAAACAATTATAAATGCAGCAAAAACAGAGAGAGATAGAAAGGGAAATGAGGAGAGAGGAAAGAGAGACTGAGAGGAAAGAAAAGGAAAAAGAAATGGAGATGGAAATGAAGTTAGAATTCCAGCTTAACGTACTGGAAAGTGGTGGGAAGCCTCCGGACCGTGAAGGGGAGCCTCGCCCTAGAACAGAACTCAGCAGTGATATGTTTATGTTTATACAGGTTCTCCCAAAATTTAAAGAGAAAGAAGTAGAAACATTGGTTGGGGCTTTTGAGAAAATAGCAACCCAATTGGAGTGGCCAAAAGAGTAGTTGACATTACCCCTGCAGAGTAAGTTGATGGGAAGGCACAGGAAGTTTCCAAGGGACGGTGCAGACTTAATGGGCCGAACGGACTCCTGTACTCTTGGGATTCTATGAAATGTTGGGGAACGCAGGGTTTAGTGAGAGGGAGGAACTGAAGGAGATCAATATTAGTTGAGAAATGGTGTTGGCAAAATTGATGGGATTGAATGCGGATAAATCCCCAGGGCCTGAAAATCTGCATCCCAGAGTGCTTAAGGAGGTGGCTCTGGAAATAGTGGATGCATTGGTGGTCATCTTCCGGGATTCTATAAACTCTGGAACTGTTCCTGCAGATCGGAGGGTAGCTCACGTCACTCCGATATTCAAAAAGGGAGGTAGAGAGAATGCAGGGAATTATAGACCAGTCAGCTTGACGTTGGTAGTGGGGAAAATTCTAGAATCCATTATCAAAGATTTTACAGCAGAGTACTTAGGAAACAGTAGCAGATCGGACAGAGTCAGCATGGATTTATGAAGGGAAAATCATGCTTGACAAACCTACTGGAATTCTTTGAGGATGTAATTAGTAGACTGAGAAGGAGCCAGTGGATGTGGTATATTTGGACTTTTGGAAGGTTTTTGACAAAGTCCTGCATAAGAGGTTAGCGTGTAAAGTTGAAGCACATGGGAGTGGGGGAAATGTACTGAGGTGGATAGAAAACTGGTTGGTAGAGAGGAAACAAAGTGTAGGAATTTTCAAATTGGCAGGCAGTAACTAGTGGGGTACCACAGGGATCGGTGCTGATACCCCAGCGATTCACAATATATATCAATGATTTAGATGAGGGAACAAAATGTAATATCTTCAGTTTTGCAGATTATTCCAAGTTGGGTGGGAGGGTGAGCTGTGAGGAGGATGCAGAGATCCTTCAGTGGGATTTGGACAGGCTGAGTGAGTGGGCACATGAATGGCAGATGCAGTATAATGTGGATAAATGTGAGGTTATTCAATTTGGTAGCAAACACAAGAAGACAGATTATTATCTGAATGGCCATAAATTAGGAGAGGGGAGTGTGCAGCGGGACCTGGGTGTCCTTGTGCACCAGTCGCTGAAGGTAAGCATGCAGGGGCAGCAGGCGGTAAAGAAGGCTAATGGTATGTTGGCCTTCATTGCGAGAGGTTTCGAGTATAGAAGCCGGGATGTGTTGCTGCAATTGTACAGGGCCTTGGTGAGGCCACACCTGGAGTATTGTGGGCAGTTTTGGTCTCCTTCTCTGAGGAAGGATGTTCTTTAACTCGAGGGAGTGCAGCGAAGGTTTACCAGACTGATTCCAGTCTGGTACTGACTGGCGGGACTGATGTATGTGGAGAGATTGAATCGATTAGGATTGTATTCGCTGGAGTTCAGAACAATGAGGGGGAATCTCATAGAAACAGCAGGAAGGATGACCGGCATAAGAACATAAGAACATAAGAACTAGGAGCAGGAGTAGGCCATCTGGCCCCTCGAGCCTGCTCCGCCATTCAATTAGATCATGGCTGATCTTTTGTGGACTCAGCTCCACTTTCCGGCCCGAACACCATAACCCTTAATCCCTTTATTCTTCAAAAAACTATCTATCTTTACCTTAAAAACATGTAATGAAGGAGCCTCAACTGCTTCACTGGGCAAGGAATTCCATAGATTCACAACCCTTTGGGTGAAGAAGTTCCTCCTAAACTCAGTCCTAAATCTACTTCCCCTTATTTTGAGGCTATGCCCCCTAGTTCTGCTGTCACCAGCCAGTGGAAACAACCTGCTCGCATCTATCCTATCTATTCCCTTCATAATTTTAAATGTTTTGATAAGATCCCCCCTCATCCTTCTAAATTCCAACGAGTACAGTCCCAGTCTACTCAACCTCTCCTCATAATCCAACCCCTTCAGCTCTGGGATTAACCTAGTGAATCTCCTCTGCACACCCTCCAGTGCCAGTACGTCCTTTCTCAAGTAAGGAGACCAAAACTGAACACAATACTCCAGGTGTGGCCTCACTAACACCTTATACAATTGCAACATAACCTCCCTAGTCTTAAACTCCATCCCTCTAGCAATGAAGGACAAAATTCCATTCGCCTTCTTAATCACCTGTTGCACCTGTAAACCAACTTTCTGTGACTCATGCACTAGCACACCCAGGTCTCTCTGCACAGCAGCATGTTTTAATATTTTATCATTTAAATAATAATCCCGTTTGCTGTTATTCGTACCAAAATGGATAACCTCACATTGGTCAACATTGTATTCCATCTGCCAGACCCTAGCCCATTCACTTAACCTATCCAAATCCCTCTGCAGACTTCCAGTATCCTCTGCACTTTTTGCTTTACCACTCATCTTAGTGTTATCTGCAAACTTGGACACATTGCCCTTGGTCCCCAACTCCAAATCATCTATGTAAATTGTGATCAATTGTGGGCCCAACACGGATCCCTGAGGGACACCACTAGCTTCTGATTGCCAACCAGAGAAACACCCATTAATCCCCACTCTTTGCTTTCTATTAATTAACCAATCCTCTATCCATGCTACTACTTTACCCTTAATGCCATGCATCTTTATCTTATGCAGTAGCCTTTTGTGTGGCACCTTGTCAAAGGCTTTCTGGAAATCCAGATATACCACATCCATTGGCTCCCCGTTACCTACCACACTGGTAATGTCCTCAAAAAATTCCACTAAATTAGTTAGGCACGACCTGCCCTTTATGAACCCATGCTGCGTCTGCCCAATGGGACAATTTCTATCCAGATGCCTTGCTATTTCTTCCTTGATGATAGATTCCAGCATCTTCCCTACTACCGAAGTTAAGCTCACTGGCCTATAATTACCCGCTCTCTGCCTACCTCCTTTTTTAAACAGTGGTGTCACGTTTGCTAATTTCCAATCCACCGGGACCACCCCAGAGTCTAGTGAATTTTGGTAAATTATCACTAGTGCAATTTCCCTAGCCATCTCTTTTAGCACTCTGGGATGCATTCCATCAGGGCCAGGAGACTTGTCTACCTTTAGCCCCATTAGCTTGCCCATCACTCCCTCCTTAGTGATAACAATCCTCTCAAGGTCATCACCTGTCATAGCCTCATTTCTATCAGTCGCTGGCATGTTATTTGTGTCTTCCACTGTGAAGACCGACCCAAAAAACCTGTTCAGTTCCTCAGCCATTTCCTCACCTATCATTATTAAGTCTCCCTTCTCACCCTCTAAAGGACCAATATTTACCTCAGCCACTCTTTTTTTGTTTTATATATTTGTAGAAACTGTTACTATCTGTTTTTATATTCTGAGCAAGTTTACTCATACTCTATCTTACTCTTCTTTATAGCTTTTTTTGTAGCTTTCTGTTGCCCCCTAAAGATTTCCCAGTCCTCTAGTCTCCCACTAATCTTTGCCACTTTGTCTGCTTTTTCCTTCAATTTGATACTCTCCCTTATTTCCTTAGATATCCACGGTCGATTTTCTCTCTTTCTACCGTCTTTCGTTTTTGTTGGCAGTTTTCCTGGCGTTAACGACTACCGTTTTCACACTGGCATGGGGACTTACTCTCCAACACGGATAATCCAGCCTCTTATCTTAACATTGGGGGAGCAGCACGGTGGCACAGTGGGTTAGCACTGCTGCCTCATGGTGCCGAGGTCCCAGGTTCAATCCCGGCTCTGGGTCACTGTCCGTGTGGAGTTTGCACATTCTCCCCGTGTCTGCGTGGGTTTCACCCCCACAACCCAAAGATGTGCAGGGTCGGTGGATTGGCCACTCTAAATTGCCCCTTAGTTGGAAATGAATTAGGTACTCCCTAAATTTATTTTAAAAAACTTTGGAGGCACGATTCACCCACAAGGTGACTCATTTTCGGCGGGTTTGGCAGAATGTCTCCCGCCAGATTTTTGGGTGAGTTTCAGATCTGGATTCTCCCACACAATCTTTTTTGGGTCTTTGAAGATTTTCTGCTCTGTCTATCCCATATTTAGAAATCTTTCATTACTCGCGGTAAAACCTGCTCCTCAAGAATCGGGAAGATCCCTTCCCCCCTGGACAATGCTGCCTGCTGCCGACATGGACATTACCCCTGGACAATGCTGCCTGCTGCCGACATGGACATTACCCCTGGACAATGCTGCCTGCTGCCGACATGGACATTACCCCCCAACCCTCCCCTAAGTGAGCAGACTCTGCAATGGGATCGCTGAGGGGCTCCCTTTCAGACACCCCACCCTTCACACCCAACTTTAGTGAATCCCCTTCACACCCTCCCTTCAACCCACCCTCATACCCCTCTTTCATGGACAAAGCCCCCCTGAGGCCAGGCCCTTACCTGGGCTCCCTGTCATTGCCAGCATGGCACCTGGCAGTGCCCTGGTACTCTGGAAGTTCCAGGCTGGTTGAGGTGCCCGGGAGGTTGAGGTGCCCGGTTGAGGTGCCCGGGAGGTTGAGGTGCCCGGTTGAGGTGTCCGGGAGGTTGAGGTGCCCGGGTGGTTGAGGTGCCCGGGAGGTTGAGGTGCCCGGTTGAGGTGCCCGGGAGGTTGAGGTGCCCGGGAGGTTGAGGTGCCCGGGTGGTTGAGGTGCCCGGGAGGTTGAGGTGCCCGGGAGGTTGAGGTGCCCGGGAGGTTGAGGTGCCCGGTTGAGGTGCCCGGGTGGTTGAGGTGCCCGGTTGAGGTGCCCGGGAGGTTGAGGTGCCCGGGTGGTTGAGGTGCCCGGTTGAGGTGCCCGGGTGGTTGAGGTGCCCGGGTGGTTGAGGTACCCGGGTGGTTGAGGTGCCCGGTTGAGGTGCCCGGGAGGTTGAGGTGCCCGGTTGAGGTGTCCGGGAGGTTGAGGTGCCCGGGTGGTTGAGGTGCCCGGGAGGTTGAGGTGCCCGGTTGAGGTGCCCGGGAGGTTGAGGTGCCCGGGAGGTTGAGGTGCCCGGGAGGTTGAGGTGCCCGGATGGTCGAGGTGCCCGGGTGGTTGAGGTGCCCGGTTGAGGTGCCCGGGTGGTTGAGGTGCCCGGTTGAGGTGCCCGGGTGGTTGAGGTGCCCGGGTGGTTGAGGTGCCCGGGTGGTTGAGGTGCCCGGTTGAGGTGCCCGGGTGGTTGAGGTGCCCGGGAGGTTGAGGTGCCCGGGTGGTTGAGGTGCCCGGGAGGTTGAGGTGCCCGGGTGGTTGAGGTGCCCGGGAGGTTGAGGTTCCCGGGAGGTTGAGGTGCCTGGGAGGTTGAGGTGCCCGGGTGGTTGAGGTGCCCGGGAGGTTGAGGTGCCCGGAGGTTGAGGTGCCCGGGTGGTTGAGGTGCCCGGGAGATTGAGGTGCCCGGGAGGTTGAGGTGCCCGGGAGGTTGAGGTGCCCGGGTGGTTGAGGTGCCCGGGTGGTTGAGGTGCCCGGGCGGTTGAGGTGCCCGGGTGGTTGAGGTTCCCGGGAGGTTGAGGTGCCCGGGTGGTTGAGGTACTGGTTGAGGTGCCCGGGTGGTTGAGGTGCCCGGGTGGTTGAGGTGCCCGGGAGGTTGAGGTGCCCGGGAGGTTGAGGTACTGGTTGAGGTGCCCGGGAGGTTGAGGTGCCCGGGAGGTTGAGGTGCCCGGGTGGTTGAGGTGCCCGGGTGGTTGAGGTGCCCGGTTGAGGTGCCCGGGTGGTTGAGGTGCCCGGGTGGTTGAGGTGCCCGGGTGGTTGAGGTGCCCGGGTGGTTGAAGTGCCCGGGAGGTTGAGGTGCCCGGGTGGTTGAGGTGCCCGGGAGGTTGAGGTGCCCGGGAGGTTGAGGTGCCCGGGTGGTTGAGGTGCCCGGGAGGTTGAGGTGCCCGGGTGGTTGAGGTGCCCGGGAGGTTGAGGTGCCCGGGTGGTTGAGGTGCCCGGGTGGTTGAGGCACTGGTTGAGGTGCCCGGGCGGTTGAGGTGCCCGGGTGGTTGAGGTACTGGTGCAAACCCACTGACTCGGAAGGCGGGAGACTGAAGCCTCAAAGAAGCTGCACAAGTTTAACCTAATGCTCTGTTTAAATATGATTATCTGGATCATGCCAAGTTGGGGGGTGATCCCGGCACCGCAGGTCGGGTGACGTTTTCAGCTTGGTACAAAACCCAATTTGGGTCTCACCCGTGATGCACCCAATGTGCCTGGATTGATGCCGGGAGCAACAAGGTGGGAAATCGCCCCCCAGGACTCTCTCCAGAACCAATCCAGATGTAGTTCTGGCACAATTCAACTACAGGAGGTCACAGACCATCCGTGATTACATTTCAACAATATTTGTTTGGGTGATAATGACTCTGGGATGTCCTGTGGTGCTGAAAGGTGGCGTAGAAACTGGAATTATTTTGTTCCTTTCACAGAGGAGAAAGAGAAGCTGTGTGTGTCTGTGGAGGGTTTCATGATTTGTCTTTGCAGCAAACAGAAGATTGTGATTAAAAGCAGGACCTTCAGTCTGGCTGCGTCTCAATGAGCTGACCCTGTGTACAGTGAGCTGTGCAAAACTGAAAACTGCTCTGATTGAGGATCAGTCTCTGTTCCACTCACTGATACACAATGCACCAATCTCTGACCTTCCTGTCATGGCCCCTCATGTCATTAACTTCTCAAATCACTGGTTAGGCTGAAATAATAAACATTTAAAACAGACACATTACTTTCTCTTCAATCACAAAGCAAGACAGAGATTAATTCGAAGACAGTGGTGTCTCTTTGCCATTAATAACCCCAATCAAACCAGCATCTCAAACTCAGAAAAGGCTGAACAAGTGATTGACTGTAACACTCTCACATTTAGACCTGAGTGATGTGGATCAATTACTCTTTCAGTTTCCGTGTGACTTATTTAACACAATCAATGTAGTAAAGTGTCCCAGGAATGTAAACCAAACAACATGTCAGGCTGAGTGGTGGAGATTAAGCAGTTCTTAAAGAATGAAAGTGAGTTGAAGAGGTCGACAGAGCGAGTTCCTGAGCTCAGTGACCAGGCAGCTGAAGGCACATCACCAATGGAGCAGCAAATATGATTGGGAATGCATAACAAACTATACTTCGAGGAGTTTAGTGGCCTGGGAGCGCGGTGGGGTTGGAGAAGTTGACAGAGGTTGGGAGGGATAAGACTAGGGACAGATTTGAAGGGTGAGAATTTTTAAATTGGGGCATGATGGACCAGGGAACAATACAGAGCCCAGAGCTCAGGGGTAATGGGAAATGGAACTTCATACAAGTTAGGCTGTGACTGTAAGATTATAGAACATAGAACATAGAACATAGAACAGTACAGCACAGAACAGGCCCTTTGGCCCTCAATGTTGTGCCGAGCCATGATCACCGTACTCAAACCCACCCTATACCCATAACCCAAGAAACCCCCCCCCCCTCCTAACCTTACTTTTATTAGGACACTACGGGCAATTTAGCATGGCCAATCCACCTAACCCGCACATCTTTGGACTGTGGGAGGAAACCGGAGCACCCGGAGGAAACCCACGCACACAGGGGGAGGACGTGCAGACTCCACACAGACAGTGACCCAGCCGGGAATCGAACCTGGGACCCTGGAGCTGTGAAGAATTTATGCTAACCACCATGCTACCCTGCTGCCCCTGCAGGGTAGCATGGTGGTTAGCATAAAGAGCATTCCGATCAATGGTGCAGATCTAACAGCCCCCAGATCCATCATGTATCCCCCCCCCAACACCGTGGAAGTGTACCCAGCAGTATCCTCTGCACCACAGATTAGCCCCCCTGTGCACCCCCCTGCGCACACCCCCCCGCAAATGCCCCCCCCCCTCACAATGGGCCTCCCACCAGAGCAAAATTCGCTAAGTGCTTTCTGCTCTAAATGAGAGGAAGTGAAACCACGTAGCTTCTTTTGAGGTGGAGAGGAGCTGTCAATCATAGCAAATGTTTATACACATTGTGGTTAGCATGGCAGCAAGTTACTTGAGATGCATTCAAGTGTGAAGGGAACGATAGATAAACAATCCACCAAGCACCTGTCTCTGGACTAATAAAACTGGATGGAGGGAAGACTATCCATATGATCAAAAAAGGTGTGAAAATGGATTAGTCACAATCGGATGATGGATTGACATCAAACTGGCCATTGCAGCTACGACAAGTCATTATCTGGTCCCTCCTTTACTGCATGGACTACTGGTGAAATTGGAGATGACATTAAAGCAGCTGTAACATTGGTACCAGGAACTGTTTACAATTAAAAACTATGACATATCACCTTAAAACCCTCAAAAATAATATTAAAAACCTATACTGGTGAAGTGGTTCCGCTGAGGGGCTGTATTGATGTAAATTTGCAGCTAAGCAGACAGACAGCAGACATTTCTCATCACGTCGTAACCACCCAGCCCTAATGGGGAGAATCTGGCTGGAGAGAATCAAACTAAACAGCCTGAGGTGAATCTCACAGGACCACAGAATCCGGTTAGTGCAGGAGGAACGCCATTCAAACCTCAAACACTTTCATTTTTAAACCTGTGGGGAAATGATACTTTGCTCCAGAACTGATTCCACTGACCAATGGGTATTTTTAATGCTAAAACAAACTTTATTCTTAACACAGGATTAAACACATTAACGGCACAGAAAATAGCTTACATTTAACAGTTAAACAATTCTTAAAATAAAAAGAAATCCTTTTGATTGCTTCTACTGTCTCTACGTCCAATTAAGCAAAGCCCATTACAGGTCAAAAAACACTTATAAATAAAGTTAGCAAACCTGTGCACTTGAAGAGATATTTCTTGAAAGATTGCTTGAAGTGAGAGAGAGAGAACCTTTCAGGAAACAACCTGCAGACCTACTGCTCAACCTGACAGCATTTGGCAAAAACTGCTGCTCAACTTCAAAACTCCCAGCAGATTGCCAATCACATATCAAACTGCAAAACTACAGACAGACCTGGCTCCTCCCATTAATTACATCATCTTATTCACTTAGATTCCATCACCTGCTTACCTGAATCTAAACACAATGTCTCAAATTATCTACTCTCCAGGGAATCTCCAGCAATTGTAACAAAGTTCGATTAGGCATCTCTTTGTGAACAAGTGCGTGGTTTTAATTAATGATGATTTTACTTTACAAAATATTACTTGCACCTTTTGCAGACAATGTCTTACTGTATGTTAAACCAGGATTTAATAAAAAATATTACTGCAATATACATATTAATTTCTTACATTTGTCACATTTTATACAACATATTGGGCGTGATTCTCCGATCCTGGGGCTAAGTGTTGACAGCATTGTAAACACTGGAGGGTTTTACGATGGCATCACCTGGCCCCTAGGATCAGGGATCCTACACAGGGGGCCAGCACGGCACAGGGGGCCAGCACGGCACAGGGGGCCAGCACGGCACAGGGGGCCAGCACGGCACAGGGGGCCAGCACAGCACAGGGGGCCAGCACGGCACAGGGGGCCAGCACGGCACAGGAGAGCCTCACGCTGCACCAGCTGCTGATACAAGCGCCAGAACGGACGCTGCGGGTCCGCGCATGCGAGTAGGATGCCTTCTCCGCGCCGGCCCCGACACAATATGCCGGAGACCTACAGGGGCACGGCGCGGAGGAAAATAGGCCCCCACTGGGTAAAGCACGCCCGCCGATCGGTAGGCCCCGATCGCGGGCCGGGCCACCGTGGAGCCCCCCCCCCCCCTCCGGAGTCAGAATGAGGGTCATCATTCTGACATTGTTAACGGAATGTGCCCTGAACTAAAGTGAGGAAGGTCATTGTGGGATAGGAACGATGAAGGAGAAAGCCAGAAGCTAATTTTGGTGTGCAGGACGTGATAGTGATATTGAGGAGAAGGTGGGTATGTGTTTGGCTTGAGCAAAGGTTCAAACCTGCCGTCAGGAGCAGCATTAGACTCATGGGAATGGCCAGATGGGCTGTGGCAAAGACCATTCGAAGGATGAATGCTTTCATTGTGGTAAACCCGCACTCAAAATGGTCTGAAGTCATCATTACGAAGACTATATCCTCAGAGAGGATAGAAAGACTGAGTGAGATTTTTGCAAGATTCAACTGCAGTGGGTGTAGTGTCCGGAGGTTACAATGGGCCAACGTTCATTTCGCAAGAATTCACAAATTATCTAAAGGAGAACGGATTCCAACACATCCGATCTGCTCCACATTACCCTGTCACAAATGGGCCGGCTGAGAGATTTGATCAGACAATGAAGCATTTATTGAAGGTAATTCCTGAGCAAGGATCATTGTCTAAATGGCCATGCCCATTCCTGATGACACACAGGAATGCAACCCAAAGCTCTCCGGAATTCCTCATGGAAAACGTTCCACACAGTGTTTGATGTGTTGAAGTGAGAAGTGGATACCTGGCATTCCCCGGCACAGACAGTTCAAACTCCGGATGATGCAGTGTGGAGAAGACACACTGACCAACCTTCAGCAGAACTAGTTTACCAGAGGGAGTCAACCGGGGGTCTGCAACAATCTGAGCCCAGTGAAGACCAAGACATTCCTGAGATTCTGACAAGCCTGAAACAACTGTGGGAGACAGTATTCCAGTGGAGGCTAGTTCGACACCGAGTTAACCCCCAAACACTGCACCCACTCCAGTTGAGATAACTACTGACAATGTCCAAACTAAACCAAAAGTACAGAACAAAGAACAAAGAAAAGTACAGCACAGGAACAGGCCCTTCGGCCCTCCAAGCCTGTGCCGACCATGCTGCCCGTCTAAACTAAAATCTTCAACACTTCCTGGGTCCGTATCCCTCTATTCCCATCCTATTCATGTATTTGTCAAGATGCCCCTTAAAGACGTTGTAGTCAATGTAGAAACACCGCACCTGAGGTTCGCTGATAAGCACACAGGAGCCGGCTCAAGACTACCTGTGTTAAAGTTACAAACCAGGTGACTGCAGTTTATTGGCTCAACCAAGGACCTCGGGTATTTTAAATAAAATCTAACTTCACTTGTTGTTATAAGATGCCCCTGCCATAGGGGAAGCAGGGTAGCATGGTGGTTAGCATAAATGCTTCACAGCTCCAGGGTCAATATTGTATATTGTATGTTCTATGTTCTATGTTGTGACTCTGGGTCAAGTGGGGCTGGAATTGACCGCGTGTTGCCCAGGCTGTGAGCTGGCCCAGGCTCCGTACTGCCCATACCGCGTGCTGCCCAGGCTGCGTACTGGCCCAGGCTGCGTACTGGCCCAGGCTGCGTGCTGCCCAGGCTGCGTGCTGCCCAGACCGCGTGCTGCCCAGGCTGCGTGCTGCCCAGGCTGCGTGCTGCCCAGGCTGCGTGCTGCCCAGGCTGCGTGCTGGCCTGGCTGCGTACTGCCCAGGCTGCGTGCTGCCCAGACTCTGTGCTGGCTCAGGCTGCGTGCTGGCTCAGGCTGCGTGCTGGCCCAGGCTGCGTGCTGCCCAGGCTGCGTGCTGCCCAGGCTGCGTGCTGTCCAGGCTGCGTGCTGACCCAGACCAAGTGCTGCCCAGGCTGTGTGCTGCCCAGGCTGTGTGCTGCCCAGGCTGTGTGCTGCCCAGGCTGTGTGCTGCCCAGGCTGCGTGCTGGCCCAGGCTGTGTGGTGCCCAGGCTGCGTGTTGCCCAGGCTGCGTGCTGCCCAGGCTGCGTACTGGCCCAGACCGCGTGCTGACCCAGGCTGCGTGCTGCCCAGGCTGCGTGCTGCCCAGGCTGCGTGCTGGCTCAGGCTGCGTGTTGGCTCAGGCTGAGTGTTGCCCAGGCTGCGTGTTGCCCAGGCTGCGTGCTGGCTCAGGCTCCGTGCTGCCCAGGCCGCGTTCTGCCCAGGCCGCGTGCTGCCCAGGCTGCGTGCTGCCCAGGCCGCGTTCTGCCCAGGCTGCGTGCTGCCCAGGCTGCGTGCTGGCCCAGGCTGCGTGCTGCCCAGGCTGCGTGCTGCCCAGGCTGCGTGCTGCCCAGGCTCCGTGCTGCCCAGGCTGCGTACTGGCTCAGGCTGCGTGTTGCCCAGGCTGCGTGCTGGCTCAGGCTGCGTGCTGGCTCAGGCTGCGTGCTGCCCAGGCTGCGTGCTGGCTCAGGCTGCGTGCTGCCCAGGCCGCGTGCTGCCCAGGCTGCGTGTTGCCCAGGCTGCGTGTTGCCCAGGCTGCGTGCTGGCTCAGGCTGCGTGCTGGCTCAGGCTGCGTGCTGCCCAGGCTGTGCATTGGCCCAGGCTCCGTGCTGCCCAGGCTGCGTACTGCCCAGGCTGCGTGTTGTCCAGGCTGCGTGCTGGCTCAGGCTGCGTGCTGCCCAGGCTGCGTGCTGCCCCGGCTGCGTGTTGCCCAGGCTGCGTGCTGCCCAGGCTGTGTGCTGCCCAGGCTGCGTGCTGCCCAGGCTGCGTGCTGGCTCAGGCTGTGCGTTGGCCCAGGCTGCGTGTTGCCCAGGCTGCGTGCTGTCCAGGCTGCGTACTGGCTCAGGCTGTGCGTTGGCCCAGGCTGCGTGCTGTCCAGGCTGCGTGCTGCCCAGGCTGCGTGTTGCCCAGGCTGCGTGCTGGTCCAGACCGCGTGTTGCCCAGGCTGCGTGCTGCCCAGACCGCGTGCTGCCCAGGCTGCGTGTTGCCCAGGCTGCGTGCTGCCCAGGCTGCGTGCTTCCCAGACCGCGTGCTGCCCAGGCTGCGTGTTGCCCAGGCTGCGCGCTGGTCCAGACCGCGTGCTGCCCAGGCTGCGCGCTGCCCAGGCTGCGTGCTGCCCAGGCTGTGTGCTGGCTCAGGCTGCGTGCTGCCCAGGCTGTCCATTGGCCCAGGCTGCGTGCTGGCTCAGGCTGCGTACTGGCTGAGGCTGTGCGTTGGCCCAGGCTGCGTGCTGCCCAGGCTGCGTGCTGCCCAGGATGCGTGCTGCCCAGGCTGCGTGCTGCCCAGGCTGCGTGCTGCCCAGGCTCCGTGCTGCCCAGGCTGCGTACTGCCCAGGCTGCGTGCTGCCCAGGCCGCGTGCTGGCTCAGGCTGCGTGCTGCCCAGGCTGCGTGTTGCCCAGGCTGCGTGCTGGCTCAGGCTGCGTGCTGCCCAGGCTGCGTGCTGCCCAGGCTGCGTGCTGCCCAGGCTGCGTGTTGCCCAGGCTGCGTGCTGCCCAGGCTGCGTACTGCCCAGGCTGCGTGCTGCCCAGGCTGCGTGCTGCCCAGGCCGCGTTCTGCCCAGGCCGCGTGCTGCCCAGGCTGCGTGCTGGCTCAGGCTGCGTGTTGCCCAGGCTGCGTGCTGGCTCAGGCTGCGTGCTGGCTCAGGCTCCGTGCTGCCCAGGCCGCGTTCTGCCCAGGCTGCGTGCTGCCCAGGCCGCGTTCTGCCCAGGCTGCGTGCTGCCCAGGCTGCGTGCTGCCCAGGCCGCGTTCTGCCCAGGCCGCGTGCTGCCCAGGCTGCGTGCTGGCCCAGGCTGCGTGCTGCCCAGGCTGTGTGCTGCCCAGGCTGCGTGCTGCCCAGGCTGCGTGTTGCCCAGGCTGCGTGTTGCCCAGGCTGTGTGCTGCCCAGGCTGTGTGCTGCCCAGGCTGCGTACTGGCTCAGGCTGCGTGTTGCCCAGGCTGCGTGCTGGCCCAGGCTGCGTGCTGGCTCAGGCTGCGTGCTGCCCAGGCTGCGTGCTGGCTCAGGCTGCGTGCTGGCTCAGGCTGCGTGCTGGCTCAGGCTGCGTGCTGCCCAGGCTGCGTGCTGCCCCGGCTGCGTGCTGCCCAGGCTGCGTGTTGCCCAGGCTGCGTGCTGCCCAGGCTGCGTGCTGCCCAGGCTGCGTGCTGCCCAGGCTGCGTGCTGGCTCAGGCTGTGCGTTGGCCCAGGTTGCGTGTTGCCCAGGCTGCGTGCTGTCCAGGCTGCGTACTGGCTCAGTCTGTGCGTTGGCCCAGGCTGCGTGCTGCTCAGGCTGCATGTTGCCCAGGCTGCGTGTTGCCCAGGCTGCGTGCTGGTCCAGACCGCGTGTTGCCCAGGCTGCGTGCTGCCCAGACCGCGTGCTGCCCAGGCTGCGTGTTGCCCAGGCTGCGTGCTGCGTGTTGCCCAGGCTGCGTGTTGCCCAGGCTGCGTGCTGGTCCAGACCGCGTGTTGCCCAGGCTGCGTGCTGCCCAGACCGCGTGCTGCCCAGGCTGCGTGTTGCCCAGGCTGCGCGCTGGCCCAGGCTGCGTGCTGCCCAGGCTGTGTGCTGGCTCAGGCTGCGTGCTGCCCAGGCTGTGCGTTGGCCCAGGCTGCGTGCTGCCCAGGCTGCGTGCTGCCCAGGATGCGTGCTGCCCAGGCTGCGTACTGCCCAGGCTGCGTGCTGCCCAGGCTCCGTGCTGCCCAGGCTGCGTACTGCCCAGGCTGCGTGCTGCCCAGACCGCGTGCTGGCTCAGGCTGCGTGCTGCCCAGGCTGCGTGTTGCCCAGGCTGCGCGCTGGTCCAGACCGCGTGCTGCCCAGGCTGCGCGCTGCCCAGGCTGCGTGCTGCCCAGGCTGTGTGCTGGCTCAGGCTGCGTGCTGCCCAGGCTGTGCATTGGCCCAGGCTGCGTGCTGTCCAGGCTGCGTACTGGCTCAGGCTGTGCGTTGGCCCAGGCTGCGTGCTGCCCAGGCTGCGTGCTGCCCAGGCTCCGTGCTGCCCAGGCTGCGTACTGCCCAGGCTGCGTGTTGCCCAGACCGCGTGCTGGCTCAGGCTGCGTGCTGCCCAGGCTGCGTGCTGCCCAGGCTGCGTGCTGCCCAGGCCGCGTGCTGCCCAGGCTGCGTGCTGCCCAGGCTGCGTGCTGCCCAGACCGTGTGCTGCCCAGGCTTCGTGCTGCCCAGGCTGCGTGCTGCCCAGGCTGCGTGCTGCCCAGGCTGCGTGCTGCCCAGGCTGCGTACTGCCCAGGCTGCGTGCTGCCCAGGCTGCGTGCTGGCTCAGGCTGCGTGCTGCCCAGGCTGCGTGCTGGCTCAGGCTGCGTGCTGGCTCAGGCTGCGTGCTGGCTCAGGCTGCGTGTTGCCCAGGCTGCGTGCTGGCTCAGGCTGCGTGCTGGCTCAGGCTGCGTGCTGGCTCAGGCTGCGTGCTGCCCAGGCTGCGTGCTGGCTCAGGCTCCGTGCTGCCCAGGCCGCGTTCTGCCCAGGCTGCGTGCTGCCCAGGCTGCGTGCTGCCCAAGCCGCGTTCTGCCCAAGCCGCGTGCTGCCCAGGCTGCGTGCTGGCCCAGGCTGCGTGCTGCCCAGGCTGCGTGCTGCCCAGGCTGCGTGCTGCCCAGGCTGCGTACTGGCCCAGGCTGCGTGCTGCCCAGGCTGCGTGCTGCCCAGGCTGCGTGTTGCCCAGGCTGCGTGCTGCCCAGGCTGCGTGCTGCCCAGGCTGCGTGCTGGCTCAGGCTGCGTGCTGCCCAGGCTGCGTGCTGCCCAGGCTGCGTGTTGCCCAGGCTGCGTGCTGCCCAGGCTGCGTGTTGCCCAGGCTGCGTGCTGGCCCAGGCTGCGTGCTGGCTCAGGCTGCGTGCTGCCCAGGCTGCGTGCTGGCTCAGGCTGCGTGCTGGCTCAGGCTGCGTGCTGCCCAGGCTGCGTGCTGCCCCGGCTGCGTGCTGCCCAGGCTGCGTGTTGCCCAGGCTGCGTGCTGCCCAGGCTGCGTACTGGCTCAGGCTGCGTGCTGGCTCAGGCTGCGTGTTGCCCAGGCTGCGTGCTGGCTCAGGCTGCGTGCTGCCCAGGCTGCGTGCTGCCCAGGCTGCGTGTTGCCCAGGCTGCGCGCTGGTCCAGACCGCGTGCTGCCCAGGCTGCGCGCTGCCCAGGCTGCGTGCTGCCCAGGCTGTGTGCTGGCTCAGGCTGCGTGCTGCCCAGGCTGTCCATTGGCCCAGGCTGCGTGCTGGCTCAGGCTGCGTACTGGCTGAGGCTGTGCGTTGGCCCAGGCTGCGTGCTGCCCAGGCTGCGTGCTGCCCAGGATGCGTGCTGCCCAGGCTGCGTGCTGCCCAGGCCGCGTGCTGCCCAGGCTCCGTGCTGCCCAGGCTGCGTACTGCCCAGGCTGCGTGCTGCCCAGACCGCGTGCTGGCTCAGGCTGCGTGCTGCCCAGGCTGCGTGCTGCCCAGGCTGCGTGCTGGCTCAGGCTGCGTGCTGCCCAGGCTGCGTGCTGCCCAGGCTGCGTGCTGCCCAGGCTGCGTGCTGCCCAGGCTGCGTGCTGCCCAGGCTGCGTACTGCCCAGGCTGCGTGCTGCCCAGGCTGCGTGCTGCCCAGGCCGCGTTCTGCCCAGGCTGCGTGCTGCCCAGGCTGCGTGCTGGCTCAGGCTGCGTGTTGCCCAGGCTGCGTGCTGGCTCAGGCTGCGTGCTGGCTCAGGCTCCGTGCTGCCCAGGCCGCGTTCTGCCCAGGCTGCGTGCTGCCCAGGCCGCGTTCTGCCCAGGCTGCGTGCTGCCCAGGCTGCGTGCTGCCCAGGCCGCGTTCTGCCCAGGCCGCGTGCTGCCCAGGCTGCGTGCTGGCCCAGGCTGCGTGCTGCCCAGGCTGTGTGCTGCCCAGGCTGCGTGCTGCCCAGGCTGCGTGTTGCCCAGGCTGTGTGTTGCCCAGGCTGTGTGCTGCCCAGGCTGTGTGCTGCCCAGGCTGCGTACTGGCTCAGGCTGCGTGTTGCCCAGGCTGCGTGCTGGCCCAGGCTGCGTGCTGGCTCAGGCTGCGTGCTGCCCAGGCTGCGTGCTGGCTCAGGCTGCGTGCTGGCCCAGGCTGCGTGCTGGCTCAGGCTGCGTGCTGCCCAGGCTGCGTGCTGCCCCGGCTGCGTGCTGCCCAGGCTGCGTGTTGCCCAGGCTGCGTGCTGCCCAGGCTGCGTGCTGCCCAGGCTGCGTGCTGCCCAGGCTGCGTGCTGGCTCAGGCTGTGCGTTGGCCCAGGTTGCGTGTTGCCCAGGCTGCGTGCTGTCCAGGCTGCGTACTGGCTCAGGCTGTGCGTTGGCCCAGGCTGCGTGCTGCTCAGGCTGCGTGTTGCCCAGGCTGCGTGTTGCCCAGGCTGCGTGCTGGTCCAGACCGCGTGTTGCCCAGGCTGCGTGCTGCCCAGACCGCGTGCTGCCCAGGCTGCGTGTTGCCCAGGCTGCGTGCTGCGTGTTGCCCAGGCTGCGTGTTGCCCAGGCTGCGTGCTGGTCCAGACCGCGTGTTGCCCAGGCTGCGTGCTGCCCAGACCGCGTGCTGCCCAGGCTGCGTGTTGCCCAGGCTGCGCGCTGGCCCAGGCTGCGTGCTGCCCAGGCTGTGTGCTGGCTCAGGCTGCGTGCTGCCCAGGCTGTGCGTTGGCCCAGGCTGCGTGCTGCCCAGGCTGCGTGCTGCCCAGGATGCGTGCTGCCCAGGCTGCGTGCTGCCCAGGCTGCGTGCTGCCCAGGCTCCGTGCTGCCCAGGCTGCGTACTGCCCAGGCTGCGTGCTGCCCAGACCGCGTGCTGGCTCAGGCTGCGTGCTGCCCAGGCTGCGTGTTGCCCAGGCTGCGCGCTGGTCCAGACCGCGTGCTGCCCAGGCTGCGCGCTGCCCAGGCTGCGTGCTGGCTCAGGCTGCGTGCTGCCCAGGCTGTGTGCTGGCTCAGGCTGCGTGCTGCCCAGGCTGTGCATTGGCCCAGGCTGCGTGCTGTCCAGGCTGCGTACTGGCTCAGGCTGTGCGTTGGCCCAGGCTGCGTGCTGCCCAGGCTGCGTGCTGCCCAGGCTCCGTGCTGCCCAGGCTGCGTACTGCCCAGGCTGCGTGTTGCCCAGACCGCGTGCTGGCTCAGGCTGCGTGCTGCCCAGGCTGCGTGCTGCCCAGGCTGCGTGCTGCCCAGGCTGCGTGCTGCCCAGACCGTGTGCTGCCCAGGCTCCGTGCTGCCCAGGCTGCGTGCTGCCCAGGCTGCGTGCTGCCCAGGCTGCGTGCTGCCCAGGCTGCGTACTGCCCAGGCTGCGTGCTGCCCAGGCTGCGTGCTGGCTCAGGCTGCGTGCTGCCCAGGCTGCGTGCTGGCTCAGGCTGCGTGCTGGCTCAGGCTGCGTGCTGGCTCAGGCTGCGTGTTGCCCAGGCTGCGTGCTGGCTCAGGCTGCGTGCTGGCTCAGGCTGCGTGCTGGCTCAGGCTGCGTGCTGCCCAGGCTGCGTGCTGGCTCAGGCTCCGTGCTGCCCAGGCCGCGTTCTGCCCAGGCTGCGTGCTGCCCAGGCTGCGTGCTGCCCAGGCCGCGTTCTGCCCAGGCCGCGTGCTGCCCAGGCTGCGTGCTGGCCCAGGCTGCGTGCTGCCCAGGCTGCGTGCTGCCCAGGCTGCGTGCTGCCCAGGCTGCGTACTGGCCCAGGCTGCGTGCTGCCCAGGCTGCGTGCTGCCCAGGCTGCGTGTTGCCCAGGCTGCGTGCTGCCCAGGCTGCGTGCTGCCCAGGCTGCGTACTGGCTCAGGCTGCGTGTTGCCCAGGCTGCGTGCTGGCCCAGGCTGCGTGCTGGCTCAGGCTGCGTGCTGCCCAGGCTGCGTGGTGGCTCAGGCTGCGTGCTGGCTCAGGCTGCGTGCTGCCCAGGCTGCGTGCTGCCCCGGCTGCGTGCTGCCCAGGCTGCGTGTTGCCCAGGCTGCGTGCTGCCCAGGCTGCGTACTGGCTCAGGCTGCGTGCTGGCTCAGGCTGCGTGTTGCCCAGGCTGCGTGCTGGCTCAGGCTGCGTGCTGCCCAGGCTGCGTGCTGCCCAGGCTGCGTGCTGTCCAGGCTGCGTGCTGCCCAGGCTGCGTGCTGGTCCAGACCGCGTGTTGCCCAGGCTGCGTGCTGCCCAGACCGCGTGCTGCCCAGGCTGCATGTTGCCCAGGCTGCGTGCTGCGTGTTGCCCAGGCTGCGTGTTGCCCAGGCTGCGTGCTGGTCCAGACCGCGTGTTGCCCAGGCTGCGTGCTGCCCAGGCCGCGTGCTGCCCAGGCTGCGTGTTGC
This sequence comes from Scyliorhinus canicula, assembly GCF_902713615.1. Lineage (NCBI taxonomy): Eukaryota > Metazoa > Chordata > Chondrichthyes > Carcharhiniformes > Scyliorhinidae > Scyliorhinus > Scyliorhinus canicula. The sequence continues at coordinate 162,095,182 of NC_052158.1, forward strand.
CCAGGCTGCGCGCTGGCCCAGGCTGCGTGCTGCCCAGGCTGTGTGCTGGCTCAGGCTGCGTGCTGCCCAGGCTGTGCGTTGGCCCAGGCTGCGTGCTGCCCAGGCTGCGTGCTGCCCAGGATGCGTGCTGCCCAGGCTGCGTGCTGCCCAGGCTGCGTGCTGCCCAGGCTCCGTGCTGCCCAGGCTGCGTACTGCCCAGGCTGCGTGCTGCCCAGACCGCGTGCTGGCTCAGGCTGCGTGCTGCCCAGGCTGCGTGTTGCCCAGGCTGCGTGCTGGCTCAGGCTGCGTGCTGCCCAGGCTGCGTGCTGCCCAGGCTGCGTGCTGCCCAGGCTGCGTGCTGCCCAGACCGTGTGCTGCCCAGGCTCCGTGCTGCCCAGGCTGCGTGCTGCCCAGGCTGCGTACTGCCCAGGCTGCGTGCTGCCCAGGCTGCGTGCTGCCCAGGCTGCGTGCTGCCCAGGCTGTGTGCTGCCCAGGCTGCGTGCTGCCCAGACCGCGTGCTGGCTCAGGCTGCGTGCTGCCCAGGCTGCGTGTTGCCCAGGCTGCGTGCTGGCTCAGGCTGCGTGCTGCCCAGGCCGCGTGCTGCCCAGGCTGCGTGTTGCCCAGGCTGCGTGCTGCCCAGGCTGCGTGCTGCCCAGGCCGCGTGCTGCCCAGACTCTGTGCTGGCTCAGGCTGCGTGCTGCCCAGGCTGCGTGCTGGCCCAGGCTGCGTGCTGCCCAGGCTGCGTGCTGGCTCAGGCTGCGTGCTGGCCAGGCTGCGTGCTGCCCAGGCTGCGTGTTGCCCAGGCTGCGTGCTGCCCAGGCTGCGTGTTGCCCAGGCTGCGTGCTGCCCAGGCTGCGTACTGCCCAGGCTGCGTGCTGCCCAGGCTGCGTGCTGCCCAGGCTGCGTGCTGCCCAGGCTGCGTGTTGCCCAGTCTGCGTACTGGCCAGGCTGCGTGCTGCCCAGGCTGCGTGTTGCCCAGGCTGCGTGCTGCCCAGGCTGCGTGTTGCCCAGGCTGCGTGCTGCCCAGGCTGCGTACTGCCCAGGCTGCGTGCTGCCCAGGCTGCGTGCTGCCCAGGCTGCGTGCTGCCCAGGCTGCGTGCTGCCCAGGCTGCGTGTTGCCCAGGCTGCGTGCTGGCCCAGGCTGCGTGCTGCCCAGGCTGCGTACTGGCCCAGGGAGTGGGACAATTTTCAACTTGGGCCGCACTTACCCACTCGCTCTTATATTTCTTACACAACTTTTCCAACAATAACTGAAAAAACTGAAACTCTCCGCCAAATTTGAAGTTCCCGTAATGAATGAGCAAGACCATGACATTGATTGTACAGAATGAGTCTCACATTTTACAAATATCAGCCAGACAAGATGGGTCGAAGATTCTACACATGTTGGAGTTTCTGGGTCATGTTGGTGTGACAGTCTGCACACAGCATTAAAGCTTTATTAGGAGCTGACATATGAATATCAGAAATTAATCTCATCTATCTTTCTGACATATAAGGTTGAAGTTTATTGAGAAGATTAAGATAAATAATGACTTTTTTCCATGAATCACTGGATTGCATTATGTTGATGTTTTTAGTCACTAATTAGGATAAGAGAGAACTGGATCAACGAACATGTTGTCCCATTTCGAAATGTCCTTCAGAACATAAAAAGACACAAATTAGGATCAGGGTGAGGCCATTTGGCCGGTAAGCCCGCCCCGCCGTGCGATACGATCACGGTTGATCAGATTCTGGTCTCCACTCCATCTGCCTGTCTGTTCCCAGGAGTAACCTGGCCCTGCCAGTTAGGGACAAACAACAAATGTTTATTACAGAGTGTTCAGCCAGCCTGTCTCTGGGATCGCACTCAGCAAAGGCCCGCAATCTGCTTGGGCGATCCCGCACACCAGCTATCGATTAGACACGTGGGTCACATGACCCTTCAGAAGATCGCCTCTTGAAGGGGCCAGCTACGACACACCCATCCCCCTCTAAGTTCTTTACAATACTGAATGATAATTAACTTCTACACTTCCCCATAATTTGCAACAATGAACATTTTTAACCTGTCCATCAAAACCTCCGTCTCCCTGATGGCCTGCACTTCCTCATAGAGCGACCCCCCCACCCTGGCCCGGGTGCCTCTGTTGGGGCACTTTCTGTAGAAACTGTCACACTGGGTCTGATTCTGGTGATTCAACCCCCTCTGTTTCAGTTGGGATGATACTCTTGCCTGTCACAGGCTGATTGTAAATTTCCCGTCGAGCAGCCAATACCTCTGGCTTGCAACAATTACGACGAGACGAGAGTAGAATGTAATCGAGGCTTTATTACACAGAGATGTGTAGCCTCCTACAGCAGCTGGTGAAATGGCTGCTGTACGGAGAGCACACATATTTATACTCCGCCTACAGGGCGGAGCCAGCGGGTAGGGATCTACCCCCGTACCTGTAGTACAGGGGGCTTAACATAAAACCCATATATACAATATAATACAACAGTGGTGACTACCACATTCACCCCCTGTTAAAAATGAGTCCGGTGGGGGGTGGTGGGAAACTATATACATACAGATGGCTTTTAAAAATGACAGAGAAGGTTACAAGTTTAGACGATCGGGCGCCTTGATCTGTCGTTGGGAGGGCCGCAGTGCTGATGGCGAGTCAGGCGTCGGCTTGGTCTTCGGTGACTCCGGGAGCGTGTCGAAATCCTCTTCATCCCCGGGTGGGAGCAAGGGGAGGAGGGGTTGGCCTGGAGCGGGGTCTGTGGTGGGGTGCGCTGCGGGGAGGGAGGGTGGCACCGGGGCAGAGGGGGGGGTGTGTGGGGACCCAGCTGGTGCCAGGTCCCTGAGGGAGACTGTGTCTTGGCGGCCGCCGGGGTACGCTACATAAGCGTACTGCGGGTTGGTGTGGAGTAGCTGTACCCTCTCAACCAACGGGTCCACCGGAGTCGCACGTGTCTACGGAGGAGAACGGGTCCTGGAGCTGGCAGCCATGTTGGGAATGAAACCCCGGAGGTGACTTCCTGAGGAAGGCAAAGAGACGTTCATGGGGGGTTTCGTTAGTACCGAATGGAGTGAAGGGCGTTGGGGAGGACCTCCTGCCAGCGGGAGGCTGGGAGGTTTCTGGACCATAGGGCCAGCTGGATGGCCTTCCAGACCGTCCCATTCTCCTGCTCCATCTGACCGTTACCCCTGGGGTTGTAGCTGGTCATCCTGCTCGAGGCAATGACTATGCGCACCTGATGAAGGCCTCCCGCCCCTTTGAACGCCTCAGCTTGGACTTCAAAGGGCCCCTCCCCTCCACCGACCGCAACACGTACTTTATTAACGTGGTCAACGAATATTCCCGATTCCCCTTCGCCGTCCCATGCCCTGATATGATGTCTGCCACCGTCACCAAAGCCCTCAACACCATCTTCGCCCTGTTCGGTTTCCCTGCCTACGCCCACAGCGACCGGGGATCCTCATTCCTGAGCGATGAGCTGCACCAGTACCTGCTCAGCAGGGGCATTGCACTCCGCGCAGACCTGGCAGTCTCTGGTGATAGCCCTGACTTCCTCGATGGAGATGGGCAGATTGCGGTCCTTAATGAAGTGGTAAAAGCGGATGACTCCTGGGTGACAGAGATTGTCGTGCAGGGTCTGGAGTCGGTCCACTTGTGCGCTGACACATGTACCCTCGGATAGGGCACGGGGGGGGGGGGGGGGGGGGGGGGGGGGGGGGGGGGGGGGGGGGGGGGGGGTGGGGGGGGGGGGGGGGGGGGGGGGGCTCGTTGAGAGCTTACCCGGGGTGATAACAAAATCTCATAATGGTAGGTGTAACAGGCGCGAATCCTCCAGCCTCAGATTTATCATTTTGATCTTCACCTCTGCTGTGTCGAGCTGCGTGTACCGATGGATGGCCTGACTGTAGTCAACAGACCATCCTGTTTTTGCTCCTCCCGGTGTTCTTCACCACTTACCACTTGGGCTCTCCATGGGCCTGGGCTGGCCCTCGATGAGCCTTCCCGAAGTAGTTGCCTGGACCGTCGAACCTGAAGAAGGTCCTGTTCCTGGGCGCGGTACCGTCTGCTCCTGGTGGTGACGGGTTGCAATCCAGGTGTGAGGTTTGCGAAGGAGGAATAGAGCGGGGTCGACCTTAAAGGGGCGGAGGGAGGGCGCGAGACAAGTAAAGGGAGTGGAAGGGGCCCCGCCAAATTTCAGGGTTAGGTTCTGGAGGTTGCACTGGAAGTCCAGGCCGAGTAGCCGGGCAGCGCAGAGGTTGGGGAGGACGTGGAGCCGGAAGTCGCTGAACTCCACGCCCTGGATGGGGAGGGTGGCACTGCTGTGCCCCCTGTTCGACACAGAGTGGGATCCGGAAGCCAGGAACATTCTCTGGTTGGTGGGTGTACCGTGAGGGAGCAGCGCCTTACCGTATTGGGTGGATGAAACTCTCAGTGCTCCCGGAGTCCAGAAGGCAGGAAACCTTCTGCCCGTCCACCTTCACCTTTTAAAAAAAAATAATTTGTATTCAAATTTTCCAACAACGAAAAGAGAAAAACAATAACCCCTCCCCCCAATACAAAAACAATAAATTAATAAATTAAAACCCCATAACGAACCCATAGTTCCCCCACTCTCCCCCCACTCACCCCCCCCACTCCCCCCCCCACTCCCCCCACTCCCCCCCTACCCCCCTCCCCCCACCACTCCCCCCACTCACTCCCCCCCCACCCCCCCACTACCCCCCACACCCCCCTCCCCCCCACTCACTCCCCCCCACTCACTCCCCCCACTCCCCCCTCCCCCCCCACTCCCCCACTCCCCCCACTCACATCCCCCCCACTCCCCCCCCACTCCCCCCACTCACTCCCCCCCACCCCCCCACTCCTCCCCCCCACGCTCCTCCCCCTCCCCCCACTCCCCCCACTCCTCCCACTCCCCCTGCCCCCCACGTCCCCCCCACTCCCCCTCACCCATCATTCCTCCCCTCCCACTCACTCCCCCCCCACCCCCCACTCCCCCCACTCACTCCCCCCCCCTCCCCCCTCCCCCCCCACTCCCCCCCTCCCCCCCACCCTCCCCCCCCACTCCCCCTCCCCCCCACTCTCCCCCCCCCACTTCCCCACCCTCCCCCCCCTCCCCCCACTCCCCCCCCTCCCCCCCCACCCCCCCCTCCCCCCCACTCCCCCCTCCCCCCCCACTCTCCCCCCACTCCCCCCACTCATTCCCCCTCCCACTCACTCCCCCCCCCCCCCCCCACTCCCTCCCCCCCCCTCCCCATGTTGCTGCTGAAGTTGACCACCCTCTAACGCTCCGCCAGGAAATCAAGGCTGCCACCGCTGGAAGAACCCTCGCACCGACCCCCTCAGGGCAAACTTGACCCTCTCCAGTTTAATGAACCCGGCCATGTCGCTGATCCAGGATTCCGGGCTCGGGGGCTTCGCGTCCCTCCCACTGTAAGAGAATCCTGCGGCGGGCTACTAGAGACGCAAAGTGCCAGGGTACCGGCCTCTCTCGCCTCCTGCAGTCCCGGCTCCGATGCTACCCCAAAAATAGCCCGGCTCCACCCTGGAGCCAACCACCCTGGACAAGGTCCCCGCCACCCCCTTCCAGGACCCCTCCAACGCCGGACACGCCCAGAACATGTGGGTGTGATTCGCTGGGCTCCCCGAACACCTCCCACACCTGTCCTCACCCCCAAAGAACCGGCTCAGCCTGGCCCCAGTCGTATGCGCCCTATGCAGCACCTTTAGTTGGATTAGACTAAGCCGTGCGCAAGAAGAGGAAGAATTCACCCTCCCCAGGGCGTCCGCCCACATCCCCTCATCAATCTCCTCCCCCAACTCCTCCTCCCACTTCGCTTTCAGCTCCTCCACCGAGGCCTCCTCCCCCTCCTGCATCACCTGATAGATTGCAGAGATCCTCCCCTCACCGACCCACCTCCCCGAGAGCACCCTATCCTGTACCCCCCTTGGCGGCAATAGCGGAAACTCCGCTACCTGCCGCTTAGCAAACGCCCTGATCTGCATATACCTGAAGGTATTCCCTAGGGGAAGACCCCACCTCCCCTGCAACTCCTCTAAGGTCGCAAACTTCCCGTCGAGGAAGAGGTCCCCCATCCGCCTGATACCTGCCCTGTGCCAACTCAAAAACCCTCCGTCTATCCTCCCTGGTACAAACCGGTCGTTCCCCCGTATCGGGGACCAAACTGAGGCCTTCACTTCCCCCCTATGCCGCCTCCACTGCCCCCAGATTTTGAGGGAAGCCACCACTACCGGACTCGAAGAGTACCTTGCCGGGGGGAGTGGCAGCGGGGCCGTCACCAGTGCCTCCAAACTCGTGCGCACACAGGACGCTGCCTCCATCCTCTTCCATGCAGCTCCCTCCCCCTCCATCACCCACCTCCGAATCATTGCCACGTTCGCAGCCCAGTAATACCCACACAGGTTGGGCAACGCCAGCCCACCCACCTCCCTGCCTCACTCCAGGAATACGCTCCTCACCCTCGGGGTCTTCCACGCCCACACGAACCCCGTAATAATCCTACTGACCCTCCTGAAAAAAGCCTTCGGGATCATAATGGGTAAACACTGGAAGAGGAACAGAAACCTCGGGAGCACCGTCATCTTAACCGACTGGACCCTGCCCGCTAGGGAGAGTAGCAACACTTCCCATCTCCGAAACCCCTCCTCCATCTGCTCCACCAGCCTAGTGAAGTTTAACCTATGCAGGGCCCCCCAGCTCCTGGCTATCTGGACCCCCAGGTATCTGAAGCTCCTCTCTGCCCTTTTCATCAGTGATATACCATCAATCGAACGCGAGACGAGTTGCTGTACAAAAGTTAGGCTTTAATAAGCTAGATGTTAGCCCTGCGGTCGACTACAGTAAATGGACGACCGCCGGGTGTACTGGGTATTTATACCTTGCCTCAGCCTCTCGATCAATCGGGGAGCCGCCACATGACTGGTCTCAACCAATCGGTCAAGAGGCACATGACCGACCAGGGTCAATGGTAAGCCGGTGTTCTGCACCAATGGCAGGCAGCTATGTTAATCATACCACCACATTCACCCTTTGCGGAGAAAGAAGCCGGGGGAGGGGGGGTATCAACGAGAGCTGGGGGGGGGGGGGGGGGGGGGGTGGAGAACTGGTGGTATGAGTAGTAGCCAGAGAAGGGAAAAAAAAGGGTTTGGCTTCCCACTGGCCCAGACATTTAACAACAGTACATAGTGTCCATACAAGGTCCATGGTGTTGTTGAAAATGAAATGGACTCGATCAGCCTTTTCGTTGCCCGTGACGTCCTGGCAGACCGCCGCAGTGGAGTTAGTGATGCTGGTTCAGCCGATGGTGGTGGTTCCGCTGATGTCCTGGAGTCCGGGAGCGATGGTCCTTGAACTGTCTCCGTACCCCGGGCTAGTGGGGGAGACGCCATGGATGGGGAAGGGGTGGCCTGGGTGGGGCGCTGGGGGAAAAAAAACAGGGGGGGTGTCTGTGGTGAAGGGGGGAGGGCCGCACGCCGGCGGGTGCCAGGTCCCGGAGGGAGACCGTGTCCTGCCGACCGTCGGGATACTCCACGTACGCATACTGCGGGTTAGCGTGGAGTAACTGGACTCGCTCCACCAACAGGTCGGACTTGTGCACCCGCACATGCTTCCGGAGCAAGATGGGTCCGGGAGTGACCAGCCACGTCGGGAGAGGGGATCCGGAGGATGACTTCCTGGGGAAAACAAGAAGACGTTCATGAGGTGTCTGATTTGTTGCAGTACAGAGGAGGGAGCGGATAGAGTGCAGGGCATCGGGGAGCACCTCTTGCCATCGGGAAATAGGGAGATCTCTGGACTGGAAGGCCAGTAGGATGGTCTTCCAGATGGTACCATTCTCCTGCTCGACCTGTCCGTTACCCCGGGGGTTATAGCTGGTCGTCCTGCTAGAGGCAATGCCCCTGCTGAGCAGGAGTTGACGCAGCTCGTCGCTCATAAATGAGGACCCCCGATCGCTGTGTATGTACGTGGGGTAGCCAAACAGGGAGAAGATGGAGAGGAGGGCCTTAATGATGGTCGATGTGGTCATGTCGGGGCAGGGAATGGCGAAGGGGAAGCGGGAGTATTCATCGATAACCGCCAGGAAGTAAATGTTGCGGTTACTAGAGGGAAGGGGCCCCTTGAAGTCAATACTGAGACGTTCGAAGGGGCGGGATGCTTTGATCAGATGTGCTCGCTCGGGGCGGTAGAAGTGCGGTTTGCACTCTGCGCAGATGTGGCAGTCACGGGTTACTGTCCTGACTTCCGCGATGGAGAAAGGCAGGTTCCGGGCTTTAATGAAATGGTAGAGACGGGTCACCCCTGGATGGCAGAGGTCTGCGTGGAGGGAGCGGAGGCGGTCTATCTGCGCGCTGGCGCAGGTACCGCGGGACAGGGCATCAGGAGGCTCATTGAGCTTCCCAGGACGATACAAGATCTCATAGTTGTACGTGGACAACTCGATCCGCCACCGTAAGATCTTGACATTCTTAATCTTGCCCCTCTGTGCATTATCAAACATGAAGGCTACTGACCGTTGGTCTGTGAGGAGGGTAAACCTCCTGCCGGCCAAATAGTGCCTCCAATGTCGCACAGCTTCGACTATGGCCTGGGCTTCCTTTTCCACAGAGGAGTGACGGAGTTCGGAAGCCTGGAGGGTTCTGGAGAAGAAGGCCACGGTCTGCCCGCTTGGTTCAGGGTGGCCGCCAGAGCTACTTCTGATGCATCGCTCTTGACCTGGAAGGGGAGGGACTCGTCGATGGCGCGCATCGTGGCCTTTGCAATGTCCGCTTTGATGCGGCTAAAGGCCTGGCAGGCCTCTGTCGACGGCGGGAAGGTCGTGGACTGAATGAGGGGACGGGCCTTGTCGGCGTAATTGGGAACCCATTGGGCGTAGTAAGCGAAGAAACCCAGGCAGCGTTTAAGGGATTTGAGGGACTTGGGGAGGGGGAGCTCCATCAGGGGGCGCATGCGTTCGGGGTCGGGGCCTATCACTCCGTTACGCACTACGTAGCCGAGGATGGCTGGACGGTCGGTGCTAAACAAGCACTTATCCTTATTGTAAGTTAGGTTAAGGAGTTTTGCGGTTTGGAGGAATTTTCGGAGGTTGGTGTCGTGGTCCTGCTGGTCGTGGCCGCAGATGGTGACGTTATTGAGATACGGGAAGGTAGCCCGTGATCCGTACTTGTCGGCCATTCGGTCCATCTCCCGTTGGAAGACCGAGATCCCATTTGTGACACCGAATGGAACCCTGAGGAAGTGGTAGAGGCGGCCATCTGCCTCAAACACGGTGTATTTGCGGTCACTTGCGCAGATGGGGAGCTGGTGATAAGCGGACTTGAGGTCCACATTGGAGAAGACCTTGTATTTCGCAATCTCGTTTACCATGGCGGAAATACGGGGGAGAGGATACGCGTCCAGCTGCGTAAACCGGTTGATGGTCTGGCTATAGTCGATGACCATCCGGTTTTTCTCCCCAGTCCGGACCACCAGCACTTGGGCTGGCCAGGGACTGTTGCTGGCCTTGATGACCCCTTCCTTCAGCAACCTTGCGTGCCAGTCCAGGATGGTGGTGCCCAGGATCCGCACGTGGCGTCCGAAGCCCAAGATGGCGGCGCCCGCGGGGCCGTCATGGTTGCTGGGGGCGGGGTTAGCGGCAGGCCGATCGGAGCGGCTGAGAGTGGGGGAAGGGGCCCGGGGGTGGGGGGGAGAGATTGGTGCGGTGCCTGCCAATGAGATCAATGGCTGATCTGTCGGCTAACTCCAAGGGCTGGGTTTTCCGTCTCGCTGCTCCACATTTCAGTTTCACCCCGCTGGCGGGATTCTCCGTTACGCCAGCTGGCCAATGGGGTTTCCCATTGTGGGGCTGCCCCATGGCATCGGGAAACCCCCCGGGCTGCCAACAAAATGGAGCATCCCGCTGGCGGAGTACCCAGCCCCATTTACCTGCCTTGGGCTCATATCCCTTCATTTCTCTGCTCAACAAAAAATTCTCTGTCTCATGTTTAAAATTAATACCTGTCCTAGCTTCAACTACTGTGTGTGGGAGAGCGTTCCAAATCTCTACCACCCTGTGAGTGAATAGGTTCTTCCTAACATCCCTCCTGAACACTCTGGCCCTGATCTTTAGACTATGCCACTCAGTTCTAAAATCTCCAACCAGTGGAAATAGTTTATCTTTATCTACCCTGACTCTCCCTGTTAATATCTGAAATACTTGGATCAGATCATCCCTTAAACTTCTAAATTCTAGTACAAACAGGTCGAATTTGTGTAACCTCTCCTCGTACCTCAACCCCAGTAGTCCCGGTGTAAGTTCTGTAAACCTACCCTCCCTCCATGGCCAAAAGGTGCGGTGCCCAGAGCTGCCCCCAGTGACTCAGAGTGGGGTCTAACCAGGGGTCTGTAAAGCTGCAGCATAACCCCTGCGTCTTTATATTCCAATCCTCTGGATAGAAAGGCCAGCATTCCATTAGCCTGTTTGATTATTTGCTGCACTTGTTCCTGGCATTTTAAGGACCGATACACCTGAACCCCCCCCCCCCCCCCCCCCAAGTCTGTTTGGAACTCCACTGTCCCCAACCTCTTTCCATTTAGAAAGTGCTCTGCTCGATCCTTTCTTGGTCCAAAATGGATAACCTGACACTTGCTGACATTCAATTCCATCAGCCACAATGTTGTCCATTCACCTGGTCTGTCAATATTGCCCTGCAATTTAATGCCACCATTCAGTCTGTTAGCAATGCCGCCTAACTTTGTGTCATCCGCAAATTTGGATAAATGTTTCTATTCTTTGTTATTTACAGTACAGAAAGAGGCCATTCGGCCCATCATGTCTGCACCGGCTCCCGAAAGAGCTACCTATCCGTCCCATTCCCCAGCCCCATCACCCTCTAAATTCATCACTTTCAAATATATACCCAGCTCTCTTTTGAAACCTCCTATGGAATCCGCCTCCACCCACCACTCTCCAGGCAGCGTATTCCAAACCCCAACAACTCTCCCAGGCAGCGTATTCCAAACCCCAACAACTCTCCCAGGCAGCGTATTCCATCCCCAACAACTCCCCCAGGCAGCACATTCCAAACCCCAACAACTCTCCCAGGCAGCGTATTCCATCCCCAACAACTCTCCCAGGCAGCACATTCCATCCCCAACAACTCTCCCAGACAGCACATTCCATCCCCAACAACTCTCCCAGGCAGCGCATTCCAAACCCCAACAACTCTCCCAGACAGCGCATTCCATCCCCAACAACTCTCCCAGGCAGCGCATTCCAAACCCCAACAACTCTCCCAGGCAGCGCATTCCAAACCCCAACAACTCTCCCAGGCAGCACATTCCATCCCCAACAACTCTCCCAGGCAGCGCATTCCATCCCCAACAACTCTCCCAGGCAGCACATTCCATCCCCAACAACTCTCCCAGGCAGCGTATTCCAAACCCCAACAACTATCCAGGCAGCACATTCCATCCCCAACAACTCTCCCAGGCAGCACATTCCATCCCCAACAACTCTCCCAGGCAGCGCATTCCAAACCCCAACAACTCTCCCAGGCAGCACATTCCATCCCCAACAACTCTCCCAGGCAGCACCATTCCAAACCCCAACAACTCTCCCAGGCAGCACATTCCAAACCCCAACAACTCTCCCAGGCAGCACATTCCAAACCCCAACAACTCTCCCAGGCAGCACATTCCAAACTCCAACAACTCTCCCAGGCAGCGCATTCCAAACCCCAACAACTCTCCCAGGCAGCACATTCCAAACCCCAACAACTCTCCCAGGCAGGACATTCCATCCCCAACAACTCTCCCAGGCAGCACATTCCATCCCCAACAACTCTCCCAGGCAGCACATTCCATCCCCAACAACTCTCCCAGGCAGCACATTCCATCCCCAACAACTCTCCCAGGCAGCACATTCCATCCCCAACAACTCTCCCAGGCAGCACATTCCATCCCCAACAACTCTCCCAGGCAGCGCATTCCATCCCCAACAACTCTCCCAGGCAGCACATTCCAAACCCCAACAACTCTCCCAGGCAGCACATTCCAAACCCCAACAACTCTCCCAGGCAGCACATTCCAAACCCCAACAACTCCCCCAGGCAGCACATTCCATCCCCAACAACTCTCCCAGGCAGCGCATTCCATCCCCAACAACTCTCCCAGGCAGCACATTCCAAACCCCAACAACTCTCCCAGGCAGCACATTCCAAACCCCAACAACTCCCCCAGGCAGCACATTCCATCCCCAACAACTCTCCCAGGCAGCACATTCCAAACCCCAACAACTCTCCCAGGCAGCACATTCCAAACCCCAACAACTCTCCCAGGCAGCACATTCCAAACCCCAACAACTCTCCCAGGCAGCACATTCCAAACCCCAACAACTCTCCCAGACAGCACATTCCAAACCCCAACAACTCTCCCAGGCAGCACATTCCATCCCCAACAACTCTCCCAGGCAGCGTATTCCAAACCCCAACAACTCTCCCAGGCAGCACATTCCAAACCCCAACAACTCTCCCAGGCAGCACATTCCAAACCCCAACAACTCTCCCAGGCAGCACATTCCAAACCCCAACAACTCTCCCAGGCAGCACATTCCATCCCCAACAACTCTCCCAGGCAGCGTATTCCAAACCCCAACAACTATCCAGGCAGCACATTCCAAACCCCAACAACTCTCCCAGGCAGCACATTCCATCCCCAACAACTCTCCCAGGCAGCACATTCCAAACCCCAACAACTCTCCCAGGCAGCACATTCCATCCCCAACAACTCTCCCAGGCAGCGCATTCCAAACCCCAACAACTCTCCCAGGCAGCACATTCCATCCCCAACAACTCTCCCAGGCAGCACATTCCAAACCCCAACAACTCTCCCAGGCAGCACATTCCAAACCCCAACAACTCTCCCAGGCAGCGCATTCCAAACCCCAACAACTCTCCCAGGCAGCACATTCCAAACCCCAACAACTCTCCCAGGCAGCACATTCCATCCCCAACAACTCTCCCAGGCAGCACATTCCATCCCCAACAACTCTCCCAGGCAGCACATTCCATCCCCAACAACTCTCCCAGGCAGCACATTCCAAACCCCAACAACTCTCCCAGGCAGCACATTCCATCCCCAACAACTCTCCCAGGCAGCACATTCCATCCCCAACAACTCTCCCAGGCAGCACATTCCATCCCCAACAACTCTCCCAGGCAGCACATTCCAAACCCCAACAACTCTCCCAGGCAGCACATTCCAAACCCCAACAACTCTCCCAGGCAGCACATTCCATCCCCAACAACTCTCCCAGGCAGCACATTCCAAACCCAACAACTCTCCAGGCAGCGTATTCCATCCCCAACAACTCTCCCAGGCAGCACATTCCATCCCCAACAACTCTCCCAGGCAGCACATTCCATCCCCAACAACTCTCCCAAGCAGCACATTCCATCCCCAACAACTCTCCCAAGCAGCACATTCCAAACCCCAACAACTCTCCCAGGCAGCGCATTCCAAACCCCAACAACTCTCCCAGGCAGCACATTCCAAACCCCAACAACTCTCCCAAGCAGCACATTCCATCCCCAACAACTCTCCCAGGCAGCACTTTCCAAACCCCAACAACTCTCCCAGGCAAAGAACAAAGAACAAAGAACAATACAGCACAGGCACAGGCCCTTCGGCCCTCCAAGCCTGCGCCAATCACACGTCCTATCTAGACCAACCGCCTGTATCCTTCTATACCCCGTCTGTTCATGTGTCTATCCAGATAAGTCTTAAAGGTTGCCTCACCCACCTCCCTTGGCAGTGCATTCCAGGCCACCACCACCCTCTGTGTAAAAACCTTCCCCGCACATCCCCACTGAACCTTTCCCCCCTCACCTTGAACTTGTGCTCCCTTGTAATTGTCTTTTTCACCCTGGGAAAAAGTCTCCAACTGTTCACCCTATCGATACCTCTAATAATTTAATAAACTTCTATCAGGTCGGCCCTCACCCTCCGTCTCTCTCGGGAGAACAATCCCAGTTTATTCAATCTCTCCTCATAGCTAATACCCTCCATACCAGGCAGTACCCTGGGAAACCTCTTCTGTACTCTTTCCAAAGCCTCCACATCCTCTCTGAGTAAAGAGATTTCCCCTCATCTCACTCCGAGCTCCCTTGCTGGCAATCTTGAAACCGTGACCCTGAGTCACTGACTTACCAACTAGCGGAACCAGAGGACACGATCCTCCGTGAAAATTTCTAAGTGTGGTAGAGAACGGGAATTACCGTGAGCTTCCTGACGCTCGGCCTAGTGAGCCTGGCAACGCTATTCAATTAATCCACTTAATGAGGCCACATGGACTTCCCGGCGCAAAGGAAGGGGCACCAGCTAATTCACTGGGACCGCGTTCCCCAGCCCCCCACCAACAAGGTCAAGCAGCACTTAAACAGCTCTTGCCCAGTCAACCCCAAGCAGCTCGAAACAATGGCCCCGAGAAGATCGGCCCCAAGATTTGGAGACACAGACCTGGGGAGGCTCCTAGGTGTCGTGGAGGCCGGGAGGGTGGTCCTGTTTCCCCGAGGGTCCCGGAGGGTGAGCCACAGGCCGCCCAGTGCTGCCTGGGACAAAGTGGCAGCGGCTGTCAGCTCGGGCAGTGTGACCGGGAGGACTGGCCTCCAGTGCCGGATAAAGGTCAATGGCCTACACCAGGCAACACAGATGAGTTAACACCACAGCACCCCCGCCCCCCTGGAAACGTCCCACACCCCCATTCAGTCTCACTCTCCAACCCTCCATTCTAAAACTACACACAGGACTCCAGATATGCTGTGACATTCAATGGGGTTGGTTTAGCACAGTGGGCTAAACCAGTGGACACATTGGCTTGCAAGGCAGAACAAGGCGAGCAACGCGGGTTCAATTCCCGAACAGGTGCCGGAATGTGGCGACTAGGGGCTTTTCACAGTTACCTCATTGAAGCCGATTCGTGACAATAAGCCATTATTATTATTATAAAATTGCACACAGTACTCCAGGTGGGCTGGTTTAGCACAGGGCTAAAGAGCTGGCTTTTAAGGCAGGCCAGCAGCGCGGGTTCAATTCCCGTACCAGCCTCCCCGGACAGGCGCCGGAATGTGGCGACAAGGGGCTTTTCACAGTAACTTCATTTGAAGCCTACTCGTGACAATAAGTGATTTTCATTTCATTTCATTCTTTTCAATTTTTCAAACACAGTATACAGGAGACGCAGCTTTCGCTGGTACACAGTGTTCAGGATGGGGAGGGTACACAGACCCAGATTTCACTGAGACACCGAGTGTACAGGATGGGGAGGGTACACAGACCCAGATTTCACTGGTACACAGTGTACAGGATGGGGAGGGTACACAGACCCAGATTTCGCTGGTACACAGTGTTCAGCATGGGGAGGGTACACAGACCCAGATTTCACTGAGACACAGTGTACAGGATGGGGAGGGTACACAGACCCAGATATCACTGAGACACCGAGTGTACAGGATGGGGAGGGTACACAGACCCAGATTTCACTGGTACACAGTGTACAGGATGGGGAGGGTACACAGACCCAGATTTCACTGGTACACAGTGTTCAGCATGGGGAGGGTACACAGACCCAGATTTCACTGAGACACAGTGTACAGGATGGGGAGGGTACACAGACCCAGATATCACTGAGACACCGAGTGTACAGGATGGGGAGGGTACACAGACCCAGATTTCACTGAGACACAGTGTACAGGATGGGGAGGGTACACAGACCCAGATTTCGCTGAGACACAGTGTACAGGATGGAGAGGGTACACAGACCCAGATTTCACTGGTACACAGTGTTCAGGATGGGGAGGGTACACAGACCCAGATTTCACTGAGACACAGTGTACAGGATGGGGAGGGTACACAGACCCAGATTTCACTGAGACACCGAGGGTACAGGATGGGGAGGGTACACAGACCCAGATTTCACTGAGACACAGTGTACAGGATGGGGAGGGTACACAGACCCAGATTTCACTGAGACACCGAGTGTACAGGATGGGGAGGGTACACAGACCCAGATTTCACTGAGACACAGTGTACAGGATGGGGAGGGTACACAGACCCAGATTTCACTGAGACACCGAGGGTACAGGATGGGGAGGGTACACAGACCCAGATTTCACTGAGACACCGAGTGTACAGGATGGGGAGGGTACACAGACCCAGATTTCACTGAGACACCGAGTGTTCAGGATGGGGAGGGTACACAGACCCAGATTTCACTGAGACACCGAGTGTACAGGATGGGGAGGGTACACAGACCCAGATTTCACTGAGACACAGTGTACAGGATGGGGAGGGTACACAGACCCAGATTTCACTGAGACACCGAGTGTTCAGGATGGGGAGGGTACACAGACCCAGATTTCACTGAGACACCGAGGGTACAGGATGGGGAGGGTACACAGACCCAGATTTCACTGAGACACCGAGGGTACAGGATGGGGAGGGTACACAGACCCAGATTTCACTGGTACACAGTGTACAGGATGGGGAGGGTACACAGACACAGATTTCACTGAGACACCAAGTGTACAGGATGGGGAGGGTACACAGACCCAGATTTCACTGGTACACAGTGTACAGGATGGGGAGGGTACACAGACCCAGATTTCACTGAGACACAGTGTACAGGATGGGGAGGGTACACAGACCCAGATTTCACTGGTACACAGTGTACAGGATGGGGAGGGTACACAGACCCAGATTTCACTGGGGCACAGTGTACAGGATGGGGAGGGTACACAGACCCAGATTTCACTGAGACACAGTGTACAGGATGGGGAGGGTACACAGACCCAGATTTCACTGAGACACCAAGTGTACAGGATGGGGAGGGTACACAGACCCAGATTTCACTGAGACACAGTGTTCAGGATGGGGAGGGTACACAGACCCAGATATCACTGAGACACCGAGTGTACAGGATGGGGAGGGTACACAGACCCAGATTTCACTGGTACACAGTGTACAGGATGGGGAGGGTACACAGACCCAGATTTCACTGAGACACCGAGTGTACAGGATGGGGAGGGTACACAGACCCAGATTTCACTGGTACACAGTGTACAGGATGGGGAGGGTACACAGACCCAGATTTCACTGAGACACCGAGGGTACAGGATGGGGAGGGTACACAGACCCAGATTTCACTGAGACACAGTGTACAGGATGGGGAGGGTACACAGACCCAGATTTCACTGCGACACCGAGTGTACAGGATGGGGAGGGTACACAGACCCAGATTTCACTGAGACACCGAGGGTACAGGATGGGGAGGGTACACAGACCCAGATTTCACTGAGACACCGAGTGTACAGGATGGGGAGGGTACACAGACCCAGATTTCACTGGTACACAGTGTACAGGATGGGGAGGGTACACAGACCCAGATTTCACTGGTACACAGTGTACAGGATGGGGAGGGTACACAGACCCAGATTTCACTGCGACACCGAGTGTACAGGATGGGGAGGGTACACAGACCCAGATTTCACTGAGACACCGAGGTACAGGATGGGGAGGGTACACAGACCCAGATTTCACTGGTACACAGTGTACAGGATGGGGAGGGTACACAGACCCAGATTTCACTGAGACACCGAGGTACAGGATGGGGAGGGTACACAGACCCAGATTTCACTGGTACACAGTGTACAGGATGGGGAGGGTACACAGACCCAGATTTCACTGAGACACAGTGTACAGGATGGGGGGGGGGGGGGGGGTACACAGACCCAGATTTCACTGAGACACCGAGTGTACAGGATGGGGAGGGTACACAGACCCAGATTTCACTGAGACACCGAGTGTACAGGATGGGGAGGGTACACAGACCCAGATTTCACTGAGACACCGTGTGTACAGGATGGGGAGGGTACACAGACCCAGATTTCACTGAGACACCGAGTGTACAGGATGGGGAGGGTACACAGACCCAGATTTCACTGAGACACCGAGTGTACAGGATGGGGAGGGTACACAGACCCAGATTTCACTGGTACACAGTGTACAGGATGGGGAGGGTACACAGACCCAGATTTCACTGGTACACAGTGTACAGGATGGGGAGGGTACACAGACCCAGATTTCACTGAGACACCGAGTGTACAGGATGGGGAGGGTACACAGACCCAGATTTCACTGAGACACCGAGTGTACAGGACAATTTGTGTTGATCTTGGTTTCTGGCAGAGCAGCTAAAGTGGGTCACAAGAGGCTGAGGCCTGAGTAACCACAGGAACAATAACCTTTGGTTCAAAAACTTACTGACTTACTGAAGGTTCTGCTGCAACTAATGAGTTTGCCCAAGAATTTCCTGATGTCAAATTATTCACTTCTTATTTTTTTCTAGAAATGTTTGTTTAAAAATCCTATAAACAGCCTGATGTAAAAGCTCTGCTAGTTAACCATCTAATTTCAACTGTTTCCCCCAATCAACAGCAATAAACAGGAAATGTCATCATTGTCTGGACTGTTGCTCATCATCAGGAGCTGGACTCAGACTAATCCCGTTCCATGATATTCCCGAGAGAGACACGTTTGGCATAATCCCACAACATTCCCTGATAAATAATCACTGTCACAGTTACGTTCAGAATTAAACATATTGGCCGGATTATTAAACCGATTGTTGACTCTTTCATTCCAATAACGTTAACGGAGAAGATTCGGAGCCTGACAACGGAACCCGGTACACAGAGAGCTGAACCAGGTACACAGGGAGCTGAACCCGGTACACAGAGAGCTGAACCAGGTACACAGAGAGCTGAACCCGGTACACAGGGAGCTGAACCCGGTACACAGGGAGCTGAACCCGGTACACAGAGAGCTGAACCCGGTACACAGAGAGCTGAACCCGGTACACAGAGAGCTGAACCCGGTGCACCGGGAGCTGAACCCGGTACACAGAGAGCTGAACCCGGTATACAGAGAGCTGAACCCGGTACACAGAGAGCTGAACCCGGTACACAGAGAGCTGAACCCGGTACACAGAGAGCTGAACCCGGTACACAGGGAGCTGAACCCGGTACACAGAGAGCTGAACCCGGTACACAGAGAGCTGAACCCGGTACACAGAGAGCTGAACCCGGTACACAGAGAGCTGAACCCGGTATACAGAGAGCTGAACCCGGTACACAGAGAGCTGAACCCGGTACACAGAGAGCTGAACCCGGTACACAGAGAGCTGAACCCGGTACACAGAGAGCTGAACCCGGTACACAGAGAGCTGAACCCGGTACACAGAGAGCTGAACCCGGTACACAGAGAGCTGAACCCGGTACAGAGAGCTGAACCCGGTACACAGAGAGCTGAACCCGTTACACAGAGAGCTGAACCAGGTACACAGAGAGCTGAACCCGGTACACAGAGAGCTGAACCCGGTACACAGAGAGCTGAACCCGGTACACAGAGAGCCGAACCCGGTACACAGAGAGCTGAACCCGGTACACAGAGAGCTGAACCCGGTACACAGAGAGCTGAACCCGGTACACAGAGAGCTGAACCCGGTACACAGAGAGCTGAACCCGGTACACAGAGAGCTGAACCTGGTACACAGACAGCTGAACCCGGTACACAGAGAGCTGAACCCGGTACACAGAGAGCTGAACCCGGTACACAGAGAGCTGAACCCGGTACACAGAGAGCTGAACCCGGTACACAGAGAGCTGAACCCGGTACACAGAGAGCTGAACCCGGTACACAGAGAGCTGAACCCGGTACACAGAGAGCTGAACCCGGTACACAGAGAGCTGAACCCGGTACACAGAGAGCTGAACCCGGTACACAGTGAGCTGAACCCGGTACACAGAGAGCTGAACCCGGTAGACAGAGAACTGAACCCGGTACACAGAGAGCTGAACCCGGTACACAGAGAGCTGAACCCGGTACACAGAGAGCTGAACCCGGTACACAGAGAGCTGAACCCGGTACACAGAGAGCTGGACCCGGTACACAGAGAGCTGAACCCGGTACACAGAGAGCTGAACCTGGTACACAGAGAGCTGAACCCGGTACACAGAGAGCTGAACCCGGTACAAAGAGAGCTGAACCCGGTACACAGAGAGCTGATCCCGGTACACAGGGAGCTGAACCTGGTACACAGAGAGCTGAACCCGGTACACAGGGAGCTGAACCCGGTACACAGAGAGGTGAACCTGGTACACAGAGAGCTGAACCCGGTACACAGAGAGCTGAACCCGGTACACAGAGAGCTGAACCCGGTACACAGAGAGCTGAACCCGGTACACAGAGAGCTGAACCCGGTACAAAGAGAGCTGAACCTGGTACACAGAGAGCTGAACCCGGTACACAGAGAGCTGAACCCGGTACACAGAGAGCTGAACCCGGTACAAAGAGAGCTGATCCCGGTACACAGAGAGCTGAACCCGGTACACAGAGAGCTGAACCCGGTACACAGAGAGCTGAACCCGGTACAGAGAGCTGAACCCGGTACACAGAGAGCTGATCCCGGTACACAGAGAGCTGAACCCGCTACACAGGGAGCTGAACCCGGTACACAGAGAGCTGAAACCGGTACACAGGGAGCTGAACCCGGTACACAGAGAGCTGAACCCGGTACACAGAGAGCTGAACCCGGTTCACAGAGAGCTGAACCCGGTACAAAGAGACCTGTACGCGGTACACAGGGAGCTGAACCTGGTACACAGAGAGCTGAACCCGGTACAAAGAGACCTGTATGCGGTACACAGGGAGCTGAACCCGGTACACAGGGAGCTGAACCCGGTACACAGAGAGCTGATCCCGGTACACAGAGAGCTGAACCCGGTACACAGAGAGCTGAACCCGGTACACAGAGAGCTGAACCCGGTACACAGGGAGCTGAACCCGGTACACAGGGAGCTGAACCTGGTACACAGAGAGCTGAACCCGGTACACAGAGACCTGAACCCGGTACACAGAGAGCTGAACCCGGAGCACAGAGAGCTGAACCCGGTACACAGAGAGCTGAACCCGGTACACAGAGAGCTGAACCCGGTACACAGAGAGCTGAACCCGGTACACAGAGAGCTGAACCCGGTACACAGAGAGCTGAACCTGGTACACAGAGAGCTGAACCCGGTACACAGAGAGCTGAACCCGGTACAAAGAGAGCTGATCCCGGTACACAGGGAGCTGAACCCGGTACACAGAGAGCTGAACCCGGTACACAGAGAGCTGAACCCGGTACACAGAGAGCTGAACCCGGTACACAGAGAGCTGAACCTGGTACACAGAGAGCTGAACCCGGTACACAGAGAGCTGAACCCGGTACACAGAGAGCTGAACCCGGTACACAGGGAGCTGAACCCTGTACACAGAGAGCTGAACCCGGTACACAGAGAGCTGAACACGGTACACAGAGAGCTGAACCCGGTACACAGAGAGCTGAACCCGGTACACAGAGAGCTGAACCCGGTACACAGGGAACTGAACCTGGTACACAGAGAGCTGAACCCGGTACACAGGGAGCTGAACCCGGTACACAGAGAGCTGAACCCGGTACACAGAGAGCTGATGCAGGTACACAGAGAGCTGAACCTGGTACACAGAGAGCTGAACCCGGTACACAGAGAGCTGAACCCGGTACACAGAGAGCTGAACCCGGTACACAGAGAGCTGAACCCGGTACACAGAGAGCTGAACCTGGTACACAGAGAGCTGAACCTGGTACACAGAGAGCTGAACCCGGTACACAGAGAGCTGAACCCGGTACACAGAGAGCTGAACATGGTGCACAGAGAGCAGAACCCGGTACACAGAGAGCTGAACCTGGTACACAGAGAGCTGAACCCGGTACACAGAGAGCTGAACCCGGTACACAGAGAGCTGAACCCGGTACACAGAGAGCTGATGCAGGTACACAGAGAGCTGAACCCGGTACACAGAGAGCTGAACCCGGTACACAGAGTGCTGAACCCGGTACACAGAGAGCTGAACCCGGTACACAGGGAGCTGAACCCGGTACACAGAGAGCTGAACCCGGTACACAGAGCGCTGAACCTGGTACACAGAGAGCTGAACCCGGTACACAGAGAGCTGAACCCGGTACACAGGGAGCTGAACCCGGTACACAGGGAGCTGAACCAGGTACACAGAGAGCTGAACCCGGTACACAGAGAGCTGAAACCGGTACACAGAGAGCTGAACCCGGTACACAGAGAGCTGAACCCGGTACACAGAGAGCTGAACCCGGTACACAGGGAGCTGAACCCGGTAGACAGAGAGCTGAACCCGGTACAGAGAGCTGAACCCGGTACACAGAGAGCTGAACCCGGTACACAGAGAGCTGAACCCGGTACACAGAGAGCTGAACCCGGTACACAGAGAGCTGAACCCGGTACACAGGGAGCTGAACCCTGTACACAGGGAGCTGAACCCGGTACACAGAGAGCTGAACCCGGTACACAGAGAGCTGAACCCGGTACACAGGGAACTGAACCTGGTACACAGAGAGCTGAACCCGGTACACAGGGAGCTGAACCCGGTACACAGAGAGCTGAACCCGGTACACAAAGAGATGAACCCGGTACACAGAGAGCTGAACCTTGTACACAGAGAGCTGAACCGGGTACACAGAGAGCTGATCCCGGTACACAGGGAGCTGATCCCGGTACACAGAGAGTGGAACCCGGTACACAGAGAGCTGAACCCGGTACACAGAGAGCTGAACCCGGTACACAGAGAGCTGAACCCGGTACACAGAGAGCTGAACCCGGTACACAGAGAGCTGAACCGAGGTACATAGAGAGCTGAACCCGGTACACAGAGAGCTGAACCCGGTACACAGAGAGCTGAACCCGGTACACAGAGAGCTGAACCCGGTACACAGAGAGCTGAACCCGGTACACAGAGAGCTGAACCCGGTACACAGAGAGCTGAACCAGGTACACAGAGAGCTGAACCCGGTACACAGAGAGCTGAACCCGGTACACAGAGAGCTGAACCTGGTACACAGAGAGCTGAACCCGGTACACAGAGAGCTGAACCCGGTACACAGAGAGCTGAACCCGGTACACAGAGAGCTGAACCCGGTACACAGAGAGCTGAACCCGGTACACAGAGAGCTGAACCCGGTACACAGAGAGCTGAACCCGGTACACAGAGAGCTGAACCTGGTACACAGAGAGCTGATCCCGGTACACAGAGAGCTGAACCAGGTACACAGAGAGCTGAACCCGGTACACAGAGAGCTGAACCCGGTACACAGAGAGCTGAACCCGGTACACAGAGAGCTGAACCCGGTACACAGAGAGCTGAACCCGGTACACAGAGAGCTGAACCCGGTACCCAGAGAGCTGAACCTGGTACACAGAGAGCTGAACCCGGTACACAGAGAGCTGAACCTGGTACACAGAGAGCTGAACCTGGTACACAGAGAGCTGAACCCGGTACACAGAGAGCTGAACCCGGTACACAGGGAGCTGAACCCGGTACACAGAGAGCTGAACCCGGTACACAGAGAGCTGAACCCGGTACACAGGGAGCTGAACCTGGTAACTGGGCTCCAGGATGAATATTTGCCATCCATCCCCACTCTCTGACATATAAACCCTAATCTGACAACCCTTATAAAGAGGGAAAATGTACCTGGGATACAGGGGAACTTGATCAGGTGGATTCAAAGCTGGCTGAGCTGTGAGAGACGGAGGGTGATGACAGACGGCTGCTTTAGTGAGTGGAAGCCAGTGTCCATCCCACAGGTATCCGTGCTGGGTCCACTATTATTCATCATTTATATCAATGACTTAGATGACTGTGTGGGGGGATAGGATCAGTAAGTTTGCGGATGACACAAAGATTGGCCAGCTGCTTAACAATGAGGTTGAGTGACGTGGGTTACAGGAAGATGCAGACGGGATGGTCAAATGGACGGAAAGGTGGCAGATGGAATTTAACCCTGAAAAGTGTGAGGTGATACACTTTGGAAGGAGCAATTTGACAAGGAAATATTCAATGAACAGCCCGACACTGGGAAGTTCTGAGGAACAAAGGGACCTTGGCATGTTTGTCCCGAGATCTCTGAAGGCAGAAGGGCAGGTTAATAGGGTGGTGAAAAAGGCATTTGGAACACTCGTTTTAGCAACCGGGGAAGGGAATCATGTTTGAGTTGTATCAAACGTTGGTGAGGTTACAGCAGGAGTACAGTGTACAATTCTGGTCACCACATTATAGGAAGGATGTGATTGCACTGGAGGGGGTGCAGAGGAGATTCACCAGGATGGTGTCTGGGATGGAACAGTTAAGTTATGAAGAGAGGGTGGATAGGCTTGGGCTGTTTTCACTGGAGCAGAGAAGACTGAGGGGCGACCTGATCGAGGTGGACAAGATTATGAGGGGCATGGACAGGGTGGATAGGGAGTAACAGTTCCCCTTAGTTGGAGGGTCAGTTACGAGGGGGACACAAGTTCAATGAAAATGAAATGAATCGCTTATTGTCACGAGTAGGCTTCAAATGAAGTTACTGTGAAAAGCCCCTAGTCGCCACATTCCGGCACCTGTTCGGGGAGGCTGGTACGGGAATTGAACCCGTGCTGCTGGCCTGCCTTTGCCTGCTTTAAAAGCCAACGATTTAGCCCTGTGCTAAACCAGCCCCTGCTGAAGGTGAAGGATGGGAGGTTAAGGTGGGATTTGATGAAAAATCTTTTTGCCCAGAGGTTGGTGAGGGTCTGGAACGCACTGCCTGGGAGGGTGGTGACGGTCAGGAACGCGCTGCCTGGGAGGGTGGTGACGGTCGGGAACGCGCTGCCTGGGAGGGTGGTGACGGTCAGGAACACACTGCCTGGGAGGGTGGTGACGGTCTGGAACACACTGCCTGGGAGGGTGGTGACGGTCAGGAACACACTGCCTGGGAGGGTGGTGACGGTCAGGAACACACTGCCTGGGAGGGGGGTGACAATCAGGAACACACTGCCTGGGAGGGTGGTGATGGTCAGGAACACACTGCCTGGGAGGGTGGTGAGGGTCTGGAACACACTGCCTGGGAGGGTGGTGTCGGTCAGGAACACACTGCCTGGGAGGGTGGGAGAGGGTCAGGAACACACTGCCTGGGAGGGTGGTGATGGTCTGGAACGCACTGCCTGGGAGGGTGGTGACAGTCAGGAACACACTGCCTGGGAGGGTGGTGACGGTCAGGAACACACTGTCTGGGAGGGTGGTGAGGGTCTGGAACACACTGCCTGGGAGGGTGGTGACGGTCAGGAACACACTGCCTGGGAGGGGGGTGACGGTCAGGAACACACTGCCTGGGAGGGTGGTGACGGTCAGGAACACACTGCCTGGGAGGGTGGGAGAGGGTCTGGAACACACTGCCTGGGAGGGTGGTGACGGTCAGGAACACACTGCCTGGGGGGGTGGTGACGGTCAGGAACACACTGCCTGGGAGGGTGGTGACGGTCAGGAATACACTGCCTGGGAGGGTGGTGACGGTCAGGAACGCACTGCCTGGGGGGGTGGTGACGGTCAGGAACACACTGCCTGGGGGGGTGGTGACGGTCAGGAACACACTGCCTGGGAGGGTGGTGAGGGTCAGGAACACACTGCCTGGGAGGGTGGTGATGGTCAGGAACACACTGCCTGGGAGGGTAGTGATGGTCAGGAACACACTGCCTGGGAGGGTGGTGACAGTCTGGAACGCACTGCCTGGGGGGGTGGTGACGGTCAGGAACGCACTGCCTGGGAGGGTGGTGACGGTCAGGAACACACTGCCTGGGAGGGTGGGAGAGGCTGGAACGCACTGCCTGGGAGGGTGGTGATGGTCAGGAACACACTGTCTGGGAGGGTGGTGACAGTCTGGAACACACTGCCTGGGAGGGTGGTGACGGTCAGGAACGCGCTGCCTGGGAGGGTGGTGACGGTCAGGAACACACTGCCTGGGAGGGTGGGAGAGGGTCTGGAACACACTGCCTGGGAGGGTGGTGACGGTCAGGAACACACTGCCTGGGAGGGTGGTGACGGTCAGGAACACACTGCCTGGGAGGGTGGGGATGGTCAGGAACGCGCTGCCTGGGAGGGTGGGAGAGGCTGGAACACACAGCCTGGGAGGGTGGTGACGGTCAAGAACACACTGCCTGGGAGGGGGGTGAGGGTCAGGAACACACTGCCTGGGAGGGTGGTGACGGTCAGGAACACACTGCCTGGGAGGGTGGGAGAGGGTCAGGAACACACTGCCTGGGAGGGTGGTGTCGGTCAGGAACACACTGCCTGGGAGGGTGGTGACAGTCAGGAACACACTGCCTGGGAGGGTGGTGACGGTCAGGAACACACTGCCTGGGAGGGGGGTGAGGGTCAGGAACACACTGCCTGGGAGGGTGGTGACGGTCAGGAACACACTGCCTGGGAGGGTGGGAGAGGGTCAGGAACACACTGCCTGGGAGGGTGGTGACGGTCAGGAACACACTGCCTGGGAGGGTGGTGACGGTCAGGAACACACTGTCTGGGAGGGTGGGAGAGGCTGGAACACACAGCCTGGGAAGGTGGTGACGGTCTGGAACACACTGTCTGGGAGGGTGGGAGAGGCTGGAACACACAGCCTGGGAGGGTGGTGACGGTCTGGAACACACTGTCTGGGAGGGTGGTGAGGGTCTGGAACACACTGCCTGGGAGGGTGGTGATGGTCTGGAACGCGCTGCCTGGGAGGGTGGGAGAGGCGGGGTGCCTCACATCCTTTAAAAAGTACCTGGATGAACACTTGGCCCATCATAACATTGGAGGCTATGGCCAAGTGCTGGCAAATGGGCAGGTCAGGTGACTTTCATGTGTTGGTGCAGACTCAATGGGCCGAAGGGCCTTTTCTACGCTGTATTTTTCTGTGATTCTGTGAAAAACTCTTGCTAACAGGATTATGGAGAATCCCAAGGCATTTTATACATATATACAGAGCAAGGTCATAGAAGGAGCAATGGAAGGGTCTTTTCTGATTGGAGGGCTGTGACTAGTGGTGTTCCGCAGGGATCAGTGCTGGGACCTTTTCTGTTCGTAGTATATATAAATGATTTGGAGGAAAATGTAACTGGTCTGATTAGTAAGTTTGCGGACAACACAAAGGTTGGTGGAATTGCGGATAGCGATGAGGACTGTCAGAGGATACAGCAGGATTTAGATCGTTTGGAGACTTGGGCGGAGAGATGGCAGATGGAGTTTAATCCGGACAAATGTGAGGCAATGCATTTTGGAAGGTCTAATGCAGGTAGGGAATATACAGTGAATGGTAGAACCCTCAAGAGTATTGACAGTCAGAGAGATCCAGGTGAACAGGCCCACAGGTCACTGAAAGGGGCAACACAGGTGGAGAAGGCAGTCAAGAAGGCATACGGCATGTTTGCCTTCATTGGCCGGGACATTGAGTATAAAAATTGGCAAGTCATGTTGCAGCTGTAAAGAACCTTAGTTAGCCACACTTGGAGTATAGTGTTTAATTCTGGTCGCCACACCACCAGAAGGATGTGGAGGTTTTAGAGAGGGTGCAGAAGAGATTTACCAGGATGTTGTCTGGTATGGAGAGTGATAGCTATTAGTAGAGGTTGGATAAATTCGGATTTTTTTCCCCCTGTAATGACAGAAGTTGAGGGGCGACCTTATAGAAGTCTACAATATGAGTGGCGTGGACAGATTGGGTCGTCAGATGCTTTTTCCCAGGGTTGATTACTTGTTACCACACCCTGGGCGAGTGCGCGGTGAATTCCAGTCCCACAGACCCCAGAGTCCCAACATCAGTGAATTAACCGATAATTTGTGTTTTCTGAAGATCCTTGACTGCTCCAATAGTTACAGACACCAGTTAAGTAAAATATTAATAAACGGTTTATCAATAAAGAGGAAAAGATGAATATAGATAAAGAAATAACAGAACAATGGTCTATCAGTCTACCTAATCCCAAAACCCCACCCCACCCTCTACCCATACACACAAGATAGACATAGAATTTACAGTGCAGAAGGAGGCCATTCGGCCCATCATGTCTACACCAGACCTTGGAAAGAGCACCACACTTAAGCTCACGCCTACACCCTATCCCCGTAATCCAGTAGCCCCACCTAACATTTTGGACAATAAGGGGCAATTTGTCATGGCCAATCCACCTAACCTGCAGATCTATGGACTGTGGGAGGAAACCGGAGCACCCGGAGGAAACCCATGCAGACACGGGGAGAGTGTGCAGACTCCCCACAGGCTGGAATTGAACCCGGATCCCTGGCGCTGTGAGGCAGCAGTGCTAACCATTGGGCTGCCATTCCACCTCCTGAGACACAAGGTAAGGGTTGTTGAGGAATAAAAAAAATTAAATGTGTGAGGCTTGGAAGGATGTCCTATTCCCCTGCGGGTCCCAGAGGCTGAGCCACAGCAAACAGTGCAGCCTGTGCTGCCTGGGATGAAGTGACAATGGCCACAGCTTGAGCAGTGTGACCAGGAAGACAGTCACCTCCAATGCCACAACCTACACCGGGCTGCACGAGTGAGTTGACCATACCCCCTTCCCCCTGAAACCTTCCCATCACCACATGAACAACCCCCACCCCCCACTCAACCTGTCCTTCCTTTTAACCCCCCACCCCTTCCTTCCTCATCATCCCCTCCATGATGAACCGTGCCAGCGGCTAACGATTCCCTCTCTCTGTCCCCGCAGGAGAAGCTCTCCCACAATCGTTGGGAGAGGACCCAGACTGGTGCCAGCATGCCAGATATCTGAATCCACACCACCTTTAAGGAATGGGTACTGGAGTAACCAGGCTGGCCAAGGACAGAACGGTCACCAAAGTGGAGGTCGACGCACGTCACTGAGGTGAAGAACCACTGGTCACTCATCCCCAAGGGTTCTCTCATAACCAGATTACCAACTAATCCTTCCTCATTGCACAACACCCAGTCCAAGAAGGCCTGTTCCCTCGTTGGTTCCTCAACACACTGGTCCAGAAAACCATCCCATATACACTCCAGAAATTCCTCCTCCATTGTACTGTGACTAATCTGAGTCACCCAATCTGTACGCAGATTGAAGTCAGCCATCATCACCAGTGTTCATTTAGCACACGCATCTCTGATACCCTGAAGTGCTCCATAAATCCAAGGTTGTCTTTTGTGAAACTGGAAAATATTTTGCTCTCAATATTAGCACTGAAATTGTGAGTCTGGGAATTCAGAAATGTATTATTTATTACTAATTAAAATTTAATCAGTTTGAAATTTACCTTCTTGAACTTACGTATCAGAAAGACAAACGAAGCAGGAAACATGAACGAATGGAGTTTCTATTCGTCTACACATTGTCCGGGATTTGATCTCAAGATTTCTATTTATCAAACACTCCGGAATAATTTGAAATGTTAATGTTTAACAAATAATTCCTGTCAGTTTGTGGTGCCTTTGGCGGCTGTCTGACTTTTTCACTTATCTAATTTTGGAAAAGAAATTCTGCTGTTTACTTTCCAAAGTGGTTGTTCTGCTCACTGGCCTCCTGAGCTTGTCTCAGCTTCATTGTCAGATACAAAGTGCTTGTCAAACAGATAAGCAGAATCCGAATAAAAGGCAAAATGACAGAAATATACAATTAGAACGAGCTGTGAACTCTCGGAATTTAGGAGCGTCAGGCCAGATAATGACTCTCTGATGAGTGTTGGGTTTGAACATTTCTGTGCTGGGATGCTGGAGAGTGTGAAGATAAAAGTGTGAGTGGGTTTATCGCTGACAGCTGAACGCCCATCAGAAAAACAGACTGTCACCTTATTGTCACTTCAGGTGATGTGAAATCCTCACAGCTGCCAAATTATTCCATTCTAACTTTACAAAGTATTGTACAATATTCACAACAAAGACATTGGCCATTCAGCCCATCTGGTCCCTTCCCACCACTCTTCCATCTCACCAATAATCTTCTATCCCTTCCTCCTCTTGTCTTCACCACGCTTCCTCTTTAACACATCAATTCCCGCAAAGTAAACGGTCCAACCCGTAATCTTTTCTGATAGATAATCCTAGTTAATCCTGCCCCCCCCCCCCCGCAATGAGAGCTGTTCTCTGGTGTCTGGGGTGATATTGTTCCCTCTTGTGGTGGCTGAAACAGACTTTTAAGATTAATCATCCTAAGATTAAGAATCCTAAAACATTCACACGAGTTTAGGCACCCCTCCAAATATTTCTATTGAGCTCAATTAAGTCCTTTTACAACAAATATTGGAGGGGGGCTGGATTCTCCGATTCTGGAGCTATGTCCCCACGCTGTGGGTGTTAAACGGCCCTGTTCCTACACCCTCCGTTTTGCTGGGGGCTAGCATGCCGGCAGTGTAGACCACCCGGTTCAAGCTGCCGATACGGCACGGAGAATTGCCGGGTCTGTGCTGTGCATGCGCATGGCGGCCTGCAGCGGCCGCGCTGTGTTACATGGCTGCAGGCGCTCACGGACCCGACCTGCAGAATAGTGCCCCCACTTTGGCAGGCTCGTGCAACCCGGACCACCACCCCACAGTGGTGCCACAGATAAAGCTCTCCCCTGCCCACGGATCGGCCCTTCCCCGACTGTGCTGGCGCTGGACTGAGTCCGCAGCCGCCAAGCCGAGTTCCCAACGGATGAGACGGTACGCGACCGACACCGTCGGGAACTCAGCCAGTTGGGGGGGCGGAGCATTGGGAGCGGGCCTCACGGAACGTCCTGAAGCCGTTGATACATCGCGCGGCGTACTCTCCGAGGGTACGCCGCCCCTGATTTGATCGGGAACTATGATTCTCCGGCCAATTGCCGAACGCAATCCAGCCCAGGTCTCTGCCTCTCATGGAGCCAGCCTCTAATTCTGCTAAGGTGTCTGTATTTGTTAGTTTACTACCGGAGACTTCTTCTCTTCACCGTTCCCCTCTCCTCCTACCTCCTTCTTCCCATTACGTCTTCTCCCACTATTTCTAACACCTGACACACTTGTCCCTTTCCATCCTCCTCCCAATGATAGTATTTCTTTCACATGTTTCCCTGGTACAATTGACTCTTCCTCCTAGGGTCTGGAGTATTGAGGAGGTAAGTCACTTCACTCACTTTTCAACCACCTTTTAGGGGCTGCTGAATTTCACCTTCAGAGGTTCACCCGGCAACGGCAACAACACTAATACCTCATTCCCAGCCTGGAATGTTCTGGGTGGCATGTTTGTCCACTCACAGTTTCATTCTGGCTGCAGAAACCTTTAAATCCTCTTCGGCTACCTGACAAGCTCCCGTGAGTCTTTCCAGAAACGTGGACACATAATCCAACATTGAGGATTCCTGTTGTTTTAGAAACTTCTCTTTCATCAATTTTAACGGACACCGAACTTCATGGTCAGATTCAATTGGGCTAAATCCAGTAGATCCATTCAGAGAATCTCTGCTGGCAAATAGTAAACAATCCAATCCCTTGTCCCAATCTCTTGGAGATTCAGGGTAATCGGCCTGAATCATGGTTTTGAGAGTCTGATGGTGTCTCTCCAAAGCTCCCTGAGTTTGTGGGTGATAAGCAATGGATTTTACCAAAATTATGAATTATGTCCTGGAAAATCTTAGATGTAAAGTTGAAACTGGGTCAGATTGAAGTTCTAATGGTTGGCCATAGCATGTGCTAAACGGTGTCAACTTGTCCACTACTATCTTAGCGATAATGGTTCTCAAAGATATAGCTTCCACAAATCGGGCAGTCATATCCATGACCATAAGAATGTGCTAATGCCCTGCCTTCATTTTAGGCAATGGTCCTATGCAATCTACCATTACCCAACTAAATGGTTCTTCATGGGTATTAAGGGTTTTATTTTTTTTTTTTTTTTTTTTTTATAAATTTAGAATATCCAATTCATTTTTTCCAATTAAGGGGCAATTTAACGTGGCCAATCCACCTAACGTGCACATCTTTGGGTTGTGGGGGTGAAACCCACGCAGACACGGGGAGAATGTGCAAACTCCTCACAGACAGTGACCCAGGGCCGGGATTCGAACCCGGGTCCTCAGCGCCGTAGGCAGCAATGCTAACCACTGTGCCACCGTGCCGCCCAAGGGTTTTATAACATGTTACATAGATACATAGAAGATAGGAGTAGGAGGAGGCCTTTTGGCCCTTCGAGCCTGCTCCGCCATTCATCACGATCATGGCTGATCATCCAACTCAATAGCCTAATCCTGCTTTCTCCCCATAGCCTTTGATCCCATTCTCCCCAAGTCCAATATCCAGCCGCCTCTTGAATATATTCAAAGTTTTAGCATCAACTACTTCCTGTGGTAATGATTTCCATTCTGGGGGCTGGTTTAGCACAGTGCTAAATCGCTGGCTTTTAAAGCAGACCAAGGCAGGCCAGCAGCATGGGTTCAATTCCCGTACCAGCCTCCCCGAACAGGTGCCGGAATGTGGCGACTAGGGGCTTTTCACAGTAACTTCACTGAAGCCTACTCGTGACAATAAGTGATTTGAATTTTTTCATTTTCATTTAATTTCCACAGGCTCACCACTCTTTGGGTGAAGAAATGTCTCCTCATCTCTGTCCAAAATGGTTTACCCTGAATCCTCAGACTGTGACCCCTGGTTCTGGACACACCCATCATTGGTAACATCTTCCCTGCATCTACCCTGTCTAGTCCTGTTAGAATTTTATAAGTCTCTATGAGATTCCCCTCATTCTTCTGAACTCCAGCGGGAACAATCCCAACATAATCAATCTTTCCTCATATGACAGTCCCCCCATCCCTGGAATCAGTCTGATAAACCTTCGCTGCACTCCCTCGAGAGCAAGAACATCCTTCCTCAGAAAAAGAGACCAAAACTGCCCACAATATTCTAGGTGTGGCCTCACACGTTGTGGTTAACCTATTACCTGTCGGGTATGACTCTTTCTACAGAACCGCACTACATCCTTACGCAGCCCTGGCCAGGGAAAATGCCCGTTGACACATTCCTGAGTTTTCTGAATTCCCGTATGTCCTGCCATTGGTAGCTCGTGCCACCCGCAGTATTTCCCGATGAGATTTGGGTGGTACCACTATCTGATGAACAACCGTCCATTCCTCGTCCACAGGTCTATGAAGATGTTCTTCACTTCCTCATCATAACTCTGTTCTTAATGTAACAGCTCTCTGGAACCCCCTCAGTCTCACCTTCTGTGAGAGCTGGCTGTTCATCTGTGTAACTCTGGACCTCAATTAATGAAGTCCTACCAAACACTTCCTTGGAATTATCTTAATCCTCAAGGATAGTTTCGGCTATTCCACCATCTGATTGTGGGGTGACTTTAATCTCTGGGTGTGAACTTTGTGTAGCCATTGTCCTGGTTGCCACACATGATGGAAAAATCCAGAAATTGTTGCTGTAATAGTTCTGTCTCCTTGTATTTCCTCGGACGCTCTGCAACCAAGGGTGAAGCTACAACTTTCACACCTGCCAAATTATTCCCCAAAAGAAAGTCTGCTCCATCCTTACTTCTTAACCATTCTGACAACTACTGGACCTGACACTAAGTCACACTTCAATTGTAATTTATACAATGCAAATGGTTTGGATGGAGCAGATGTTGTCAGGTGTGTACAGGAAGGATTTCTGACTCAATATGTAGATCGGCCGACTGGGGGCGAGGCCATCTTGGACTTGGTGCTCGGCAATGAACCAGGCCAGGTGTCAATGTCTCGGTGGGAGAGCATTTCGGTGACAGTGACCACAACTCCTTGACATTTACCAAAGTCATGGAGAGGGATAGGAACAGACAGTATGGGAAGGTATTTAATTGGGGGAGGGGAAATTATACTGCTATTAGACAGGTGCTGAGGAACATAAAGTGGGAACAATTGTTCTTGGGGAAATGCACAACAGTAATGTGGGGGTTGTTTAAGGAGCACTTTTAGGAGTTGTTCGTCCCATTGAGACAAGGAAGGAATGGGAAGGTGAAGGAGCCTTGGATGACAAGAGAAGTGGAGCTTCTAGTCAAGAGGAAGAAGGAAGAAGGAAGCTTACGTAAGGTTGAGGAAGCAAGGATCTGACTCGGCTCTAGAGGGTTACAAGGTAGCCAGGAAGGAACTCAAAACTGGACTGAGGAGAGCTAGAAGGGGGGCATGAAAAAGCCCTGGCGGGAAGGATTAGGGAAAACCCCAAGGCGTTCTACGCTTATGTGAGAAATAAGAGGACGATCAGAGTGAGAGTAGGGCCGATCTGGGATAGTGGAGGGAACTTGCACCTGGAGTCTGAGGAGATGTGGGAGGCCCTAAATCAATATTTTGCTTCAGTATTCACTGGAGAGAGGGACCTTGTTGCCCATGAGGATAGTATGAACCAGGTTAATAGATTCGAACAGGTTCATATTAAGAAGGAGGATGTGCTGGAAATTTTGAAAAGTATCAGGATAGATAAGTCCCCTGGTCCTGATGGGATATACCCAAGGTTACTACGGGAAGCGAGGGAGGAGATTGCTGCGCCGTTGGCGATGATCTTTGCGTCCTCACTCTCCACTGGAGTAGTACCGGATGATTGAAGGAGGTGAATGTTGTTTCCCTGTTCAAGAAAGGGAATAGGGAAATCCCTGGGAATTACAGACCCATCAGTCTTGCGTCTGTGGTGAGCAAAATATTGGAAAGGATTCTGAGAGATAGGATTTATGATTATTTAGAAAAACATTGTTTGATTAAAGATAGTCAGCATGGCTTTGAGAGGGACAGGTCATGCCTCACAAGCCTCATTGAATTCTTTGAGGATGTGATGAGACACATTGATGAAGGCCGGGCAGTGGATGTGGTGTATATGGATTTCAGTGAGGCATTTCATAGAATTTACAGTGCAGAAGGAGGCCATTTGGCCCATCGGGTCTGCACCGGCTCCTGGAAAGAGCACCCTACCCAAGGTCAACACCTCCACCCTATCCCCATAACCCAGTAACCCCACCCAACACTAAGGGCAATTTTGGACACTAAGGACAATTTATCATGGCCGATCCACCAAACCTACACAGCTTTGGACTGTGGGAGGAAATGGAGCACCCGGAGGAAACCCACGCACACACGGGGAGGATGTGCAGACTCCGCACAGACAGTGACCCAAGCCGGAATCGAACCTGGGACCCTGGAGCTGTGAAGCGATTGTGCTATCCACAATGCTACCGTGCCCATGGTAGGTTCCCCATGGTAGGCTTATTCAGAAAGTTAGGGGGCATGGGATACAGGGAAATGTGGATGTCTGGATACAGAATTGGCTGGCCGAAAGAAGACAGCGAGTGGTGGTGGATGGAAAGTATTCCGCCTGGAGGTCGGTGACCAGTGGTGTCCCGCAGGGATCTGTTCTGGGACCTCTGTTATTTGTGTTTTTTTAATAAATGACTTAGATGAGGAAGTGGAAGGGTGGGTTAGTAAGTTTGCCGATGACACGAAGGTTGGGGGAGTTGTAGATAGTGTCGAGGGCTGTTGCAGGTTACAGCAGGACATTGACAGGATGCAGAGCTGGGCTGAGAAGTGGCAGATGGAGTTCAACCTTGATAAATGTGAAGTGATTCATTTTGGAAGGTCGAATTTGAATGCTGAATACAGGGTTAAAGGCAGGATTCTTGGAAGTGTGGAGGAACAGAGGGATCTTGGGGTCCACGTACATAGATCCCTCAAAGTTGCCACCCAGGTTGATAGGGTTGTTAAGAAGGCGTATGGTGTGTTGGCTTTCATTAACAGGGGGATTGAGTTTAAGAGCCGCGAGGTTTTGCTGCAGCTTTATAAAACCCGAGTTAGCCCACACTTGGAATATTGTGTCCAGTTCTGGTCGCCTCATTATAGGAAGGATGTGGATGCTTTGGAGAGGGTACAGAGGAGATTTACCAGGATGCTGCCTGGACTGGAGGGCATGTCTTATGAAGAAAGGTTGAGGGAGCTAGGGCTTTTCTCACTGGAGTGAAGAAGGCAGAGAGGTGACTTGATAGAGGTGTACAAGGTGATGAGAGGCATGGTGGATAGAGTGGATAGCCAGAGACTTTTCCCCAGGGTGGAAATGGCTGTCACGAGGGGACAGAATTTTAAGGTGATTGGAGGAAGGTATAGGGGAGATGTCAGAGGTAGGTTCTTTACACAGAGAGTGGTGGGTGTGTGGAATGCACGGCCAGCAGAGGTTGTGGAGTCAGAGTCATTAGGGACATTTAAGCGACTCTGGACAGGCACATGGACAGCAGTAAATTGAAGGGGTGTAGGTTAGGTTGACCTTAGATTAGGATAAATGGTCGGCACAACATCGTGGGCCGAAGGGCCTGTACTGTTCTGTGTTCTATCTTGGAACTCGGATATAGGGCGGGATTCTCCGACACCCTGCCGGGGGGGCGGCGTGAATCCCGCCCTCGCCTGCTGCCGAATTCTCCGGCGCGCGCCGGTTGGCGGCCGCTCACTGCGGCCCCCCCCCCGGCGATTATCTAGCCCGTGATGGGCCGAAGTCCCGCTGGTTCTTTGCCAGTTCCGCTGGCGTAGATTAGACTAGGTCCCTTTCCGGCGGGACCTGGCGGCGCGGGCGGGCTCCGGGGTCCTGGTGGTGGCCGCGGGGCGATCTGGCCCGGGGGGGTGCCCCCACGGTAGCCTGGCCCGCGATCAAGGCCCACCGATCTGCGGGTGGGCCTGTGCCGTGGGGGCACTCTATCCCTCCGCGTCGGCCATGTCAGCTTCCGCGATGGCCAAAGCATAGGTGAACCCCGCCCTGCGCATGCGCAGGAGTGACATCAGCAGCCAGTGACGCGCCCGTGCATGCACGGACCCGCGCCGGCCGGCGGGGCGCATACCAGTCCGGCTCTGGCCTAGACCCGGAAGGTGCGGCCCGACGCCGGAGTGGTTCATGCCACTCGCCCCGCTGGGTACGGGGAAACCCCGCCCATAATTTCCACTTATCCCCTTCACTAATACCTCAGCTTTCATTGAACTATTTGGAGGAAAAACTAAATCCTTCTGCTGTGCGCGGGTTTGCTCAGAAGCTGCATTCCTCAAAATCGTTATAGAACATAGAACACTACAGCACAGTACGGGCCCTTCGGCCCTCGATGTTGCGCCGACCTGTGAAACCATCTGAAGCCTATCTGACCTACACTATTCCATTTTCATCCATATGTCTATCCAGTGACCACTTAAATGCCCTTAAAGTTGGCGAGTCTACTACTATTGCAGGCAGGGCGTTCCACACCCCTACTACTCTCTGAGTAAAGAAACTGCCTCTGATATCTGTCCTATATCTATCACCCCTCCTACTGAGGGAGCGCTTCACTATCAGAGGGTCAGTACTGAGGGAGTGCTGCACTGTCAGAGGGTCAGTACTGAGGGACTGCCGCACTGTCAGAGGGTCAGTACTGAGGGAGTGCTGCACTGTCAGAGGGTCAGTACCGAGGGAGTGCCGCACTGTCAGAGGGTCAGTACTGAGGGAGTGCCGCACTGTCAGAGGGTCAGTACTGAGGGAGTGCTGCACTGTCAGAGGGTCAGTACTGAGGGAGTGCTGCACTGTCAGAGGGTCAGTACTGAGGGAGCGCCGCACTGTCAGAGGGTCAGTACTGAGGGAGTGCTGCACTGTCAGAGGGTCAGTACTGAGGGAGTGCTGCACTGTCAGAGGGTCAGTACTGAGGGACTGCCGCACTGTCAGAGGGTCAGTACTGAGGGAGCGCCGCACTGTCAGAGGGTCAGTACTGAGGGAGTGCCGCACTGACAGAGGGTCAGTACTGAGGGAGTGCTGCACTGTCAGAGTGTCAGTACTGAGGGAGTGCTGCCCTGTCAGAGGGTCAGTACTGAGGGAGTGCCGCACTGACAGAGGGTCAGTACTGAGGGAGTGCTGCACTGTCAGAGTGTCAGTACTGAGGGAGTGCTGCACTGTCAGAGGGTCAGTACTGAGGGAGTGCTGCACTGTCAGAGTGTCAGTACTGAGGGAGTGCTGCACTGTCAGATGCGCAGTGTGGTGATATGCATGTGCATATTAATGTATATAGATATCTATCAATGTATATAGTTATCAATACAACCTCCGAGCAGTAGGTGGCTATAATGATCCATCATGTGGTGCAAGGTCCGGCAGTTGGTAGTAAGTCGTACTGGAGGATAGACACTACAATTATCTCCTTGAGAATTCATGCGTTAGTTTCTGCAGTGAAGTGGTTTCACCAATACCATTCTTTCACAGTTTATATGGGCCACAATCCCCTTCTGGGTTTGTTTAAGAAGGATTATGGATTCCCCCCTGGTCACTCAGCACTGGCCGCCGCTCCTGGTGGATTATGATTATGTGTTGAATCATCGGCCAGCAGCTCGGATCCCGTCCGCCGACGCCCTCAGCCGATTTCGGCTGTCCAGCAGCCACCTCGGATGACGTCATCATGACGTTACACCGGCCTTGTCAGTCACGGCAGCCAAGGTAAAGACGTGGACACGAACAGACCCACTGTTAGCCAGAGTCTGACACACAGTTCTGTGCGTGATGCAGCATCACGCTCTCCCTGGTGACCTGTGGCAGAGCTCTGTGCCTTGCTTGGCATTCTGCTGTGGGTCTCCTGGGTGGTTGTGCCCGAGAAAATCCTGCAAGATGCTCACTGTGCACACCCCGGGATCTCGAAGATGTTGACTCGGGTCATGTTTGGTGGCTTGGGATAGACACGGACATTAAAATGTCTGCAAAGCAATGTACACAGTGCGAGGAGCAACAGGACCTTCCCCTCGAAGCTTCACTCCACCCATGGCTTTGGCCGTTCCAACCTTGGGCCCAACTCCATGTGGATTTACCGGAATGTTTCCAAGGAGTCATGTGCTTCCTCCTCCGAGACACCATGGGAAGGGGATGGAAGTCCACCGCGTGTCGACATACACTTCCCGGGTGGAGATTGCGAAGCTCTGGCACACTTTCAGCACCCACCCACTTCCCAATGTGTTAGCGTCAGACAACAGCACAGCTTCCATGAGGACGGAATTCAGGGGCGAAATTCTTCGACCCCACGCAGGTTCGGAGAATCGGCCGGCGGCGGCGTTATTCCCGCTCCCGTCGGGTTTTTAATTCTCCGAGCGGCCAAAAACCGGCGTTGTGCAAATCCCGCCGGCAGCCTCTGAAAACAGCTGGCGCCGGCGGGATTTCATTGACTTTTAACAGGCAGACATTCTCCGGGCCGGATGGGCCGAATTCCCGCCGACGTGGCCACGGGTCACATCGGCGAAAAACAGAGTAGCTTTAAAACGGCGTCAACCATTGATGATGGTTAACGCCGTTCAGTGACCGAGGGCGAGTGCGGGGGTAGCGGCGTTGGAGAGGGGTGGATTGGGGGGGGGGGGGGTTGCGGCGTTTGGGGGGGGTTGCAGCGTTTGGTGGGGGGGTTTCAGCGTTTGGGGGGGTTGCGGCGTTTGGTGGTGGGGGGGTTGCGCCGTTGAGAGGGGGCGGCGTTGGAGGGGGGTAGGGATGGTGGTGAGGGGGGCAGGGGCGTTGGAAGGGGGTAGGGTTGGTGAGGGGGGGTTGGGGTAGGGGGCAGCGGCGTGCAGAGGGGGGGGGCGACGGTGCGTTGGCCCCGGGCATCCGTCGCCCCCCCCTCTCTGCACGCCGCTGCCCCCAACCCCCCCCCCACCACCCCTACCCCCCCACCGCACCTACCCCCCTCCAACGCCGACCCCCTCTCTCAATGCCGGTACCCCCCCCTCTCTCTCCTCTCCTCTCAACTCAACGCCGCAACCCCCCCTCCCTCCCTCTCTCCTCTCCTCTCAACTCAACGCCGCAACCCCCCCTCCCTCCCTCTCTCCTCTCCTCTCAACTCAATGCCGCAACCCCCCCCTCCTCTCCTCTCAACTCAACGCCGCAACCCCCACCCAAACGCCGGGTCTCTCTCTCCCCCCCCCAAACGCCGGGTCTCTCTCTCCCCCCCCCAAACACCGGGTCTCTCTCTCCCCCCCCCAAACGCCGGGTCTCTCTCCCCCCCCCCAAACGCCGGGTCTCTCTCCCCCCCCCAAACGCCGGGTCTCTCTCCCCCCCCCCCAAACGCCGGGTCTCTCTCCCCCCCCCCAAACGCCGGGTCTCTCTCCCCCCCCCAAATGCCGGGTCTCTCTCTCCCCCCCCCCAAACGTCGGGTCTCTCTCTCTCCCTCCCCCAACGCCGGGTCTCTCTCCCCCCCCCCCAAACGTCGGGTCTCTCTCTCCCCCCCCCAACGCCGGGTCTCTCTCCCCCCCCCCAAACGTCGGGTCTCTCTCTCCCCCCCCCCAAACACCGGGTCTCTCTCTCCCCCCCCCAAACGCCGGGTCTCTCTCCCCCCCCCCAAACGCCGGGTCTCTCTCTCCCCCCCCCCAAACGCCGGGTCTCTCTCTCCCCCCCCCAAACGCCGGGTCTCTCTCTCCCCCCCCCAAACGCCGGGTCTCTCTCCCCCCCCCCCAAACGCCGGGTCTCTCTCCCCCCCCCCCCAAACGTCGGGTCTCTCTCTCCCCCCCCCCAAACGCCGGGTCTCCCTCCCCCCCAACACCGGGTCTCTCTCTCCCCCCCCAAATGCCGGGTCTCTCTCTCTCCCCCCCAAACGTCGGGTCTCTCTCCCCCCCCCCAAACGCCGGGTCTCTCTCTCCCCCCCCCAACGCCGGGTCTCTCTCCCCCCCCCAAACGCCGGGTCTCTCTCCCCCCCCCAACATCGGGTCTCTCTCTCCCCCCCACCCCCCCCCACCCCCCACCCCCCAAACGCCGGGTCTCTCTCCCCCCCCCCAAACGCCGGGTCTCTCTCCCCCCCCCAAACGCCGGGTCTCTCTCTCCCCCCCCCAAACGTCGGGTCTCTCTCTCCCCCCCCCAAACGCCGGGTCTCTCTCCCCCCCCCAACATCGGGTCTCTCTCTCCACCCCACCCCCCCCACCCCCCACCCCCCAAACGTCGGGTCTCTCTCTCCCCCCCACCCCCCCCCCACCCCCCACCCCCCAAACGCCGGGTCTCTCTCTCCCCATCACACAAACGCCGGGACTCGCCACTTCCGCAGCGAGTGAAACTGACGCGTATCGTGTCAATCCACTGCTGGCCTTTTCGGGAACGGAGATTAACGGCTCAAAAAAAGGCCCGGACGCCGGAGTCATCCGCACCGCTTTTGCCCGTCGGAAATGGGCGTCACGTCGGTCCCCGCAGAATTTCGCCCCAGAGGCGCCATGTCCGGACCGCGCCTCACCACCCATCCTCCGAGGGATTGGCCGACCGGGCAGTACAGACATTTAAGTTAGGAATACGGACACAGACCTCCGGTGCCCGGAGAGCTGGCTGGCCCATTTCCTCTTCTATTACCTCAAGCCACTGCCAGGGTGGCACCTTCGGGAGTGTTAATGGGCTGCCAGCTGCACACGCAGTCCGACCAGATGTTGGGGAGAATGGCCGTGCTGAGCAGGAACATTCTCCCTGGGCTGTGAGGGAATTCTCCCTGGGCTGTGAGGGAATTCTCCCTGGGCTGTGAGGGAATTCTCCCTGGGCTGTGAGGGAATTCTCCCTGGGCTGTGAGGGAATTCCCCCAGGCCTGTGAGGGAATTCTCCCTGGGCTGTGAGGGAATTCCCCCTGGGCTGTGAGGGAATTCTCCCTGGGCTGTGAGGGAATTCTCCCTGGGCTGTGAGGGAATTCCCCCTGGGCTGTGAGGGAATTCTCCCTGGGCTGTGAGGGAATTCCCCCTGGGCTGTGAGGGAATTCTCCCTGGGCTGCGTGGTCCATGTCAGAAACCTCGCCGCCGGGGCTCTGGGACCCTGGGGATATGGGTGCGATGATTGGGTCTGGTCTCGTATTGGGTGAGGGTTCAGGGAAAGGGAACGAATCGGCAAGTGGACCACCTTGCAGCCATGCCTTAGGAAAGCTGAAGCCCCCATGTCCAGTGGTGGCCCATCCTCCAGTGCAGCCGCCGTTAATACCCGGCAAGACGGCCAGCCCCTCGATCTTCAGATGTGGGACCCTGAATCGGACAAGCAGACCTTGCCCATCGGGAGTGGTAACGGATGCGGCGGAGGCACTGACCCCCGCGGGGTGGACCCACTCAGGCATTTGGCCCAGAGTTGTCGCTCCCAGGTCCGTTACCCCCCAGGCCCGGCACTCGAGGAACAGGGCCGAGCAAAGAGGGCGAGGGATTTCCCCTCCAGCCATCTAAATGGGCAATGTCTCAGCCTTGGGGTGGGTTGGGGGG
The DNA here is from genome assembly GCF_902713615.1 of Scyliorhinus canicula. Classification (NCBI taxonomy): domain Eukaryota; kingdom Metazoa; phylum Chordata; class Chondrichthyes; order Carcharhiniformes; family Scyliorhinidae; genus Scyliorhinus; species Scyliorhinus canicula. Next base: position 162,137,277 of record NC_052158.1, read on the forward strand.
GGGGGGGGTGGCAGGGTGGGGGGGGGGTGGCAGGGGGGGGGGGGGTGGCAGGGAGGGGGAGGGGGGGTGGCAGGGAGGGGGGGGTGGCAGGGAGGGGGGGTGGCAGGGAGGGGGGTGGCAGGGAGGGGGGGTGGCAGGGAGGGGGGTGGCAGGGAGGGAGAGTGGCAGGGAGGGAGAGTGGCAGGGAGGGAGAGTGGCAGGGAGGGAGAGTGGCAGGGAGGGAGGGTGGCAGGGAGGGGGGTGGCAGGGTGGGGGGGGGATGGCAGGGAGGGGGGGTGGCAGGGAGGGGGGGTGGCAGGGAGGGGGTGTGGCAGGGAGGGGGAGGGTGGCAGGGAGGGGGGGGATGGCAGGGAGGGGGGGGATGGCAGGGAGGGGGGGGTGGCAGGGAGGGGGGGGATGGCAGGGAGGGGGTGTGGCAGGGAGGGGGAGGGTGGCAGGGAGGGGGGTGGCAGGGAGGGGGAGGGTGGCAGGGTGGGGGGGGATGGCAGGGGGGGGGGTGGCAGGGAGGGGGGTGGCAGGGAGGGGGTGTGGCAGGGAGGGGGAGGGTGGCAGGGAGGGGGGTGGCAGGGAGGGGGAGGGTGGCAGGGAGGGGGTGGCAGGGTGGGGGGTGGCAGGGAGGCGGGGTGGCAGGGTGGGGGAGGGTGGCAGGGAGGGGGTGGCAGGGTGGGGGGGTGGCAGGGAGGCGGGGGGTGGCAGGGTGGGGGAGGGGCGGTGGCAGGGAGGGGGGTGGCAGGGAGGGGGAGGGTGGCAGGGAGGGGGGGGGTGGCAGGGAGGGGGGGTGGCAGGGAGGGGGGAGGGTGGCAGGGTGGGGGGGGATGGCAGGGAGGGGGGGTGGCAGGGAGGGGGGTGGCAGGGAGGGGGAGGGTGGCAGGGAGGGGGAGGGTGGCAGGGAAGGGGGGGTCGTTGTCACCCGACAGGAGGTCACGGGGTCGGCAACATTCCCGTCCCTGTGGCATCCGGACTATCAGCTTCCCAGATGAGGAGATGGAGCGGAAAGGGCCCCATGGTCCCCAGTCCGTGTGGGCCGGACGCAGGACATCCTTCCGGAGCAGGAGTTGTATCCAGTAGGTTAAATAGGTGAAATAAATTTTGAGTTTTCTAAGAGTGTGGTGGCTCGCCTGTAACCTTTCACCTGTGGTCAATATCCTTCCCAATATTTATTCAGGCAGGTCAGTTACATCAGCTTCTGTGATGTCACTGAAAACTATAACTGGGTCCCTGTCAATGACACATGTTGCATGTTTGTTAAAATATGATTTAAATTTTTCTCACACTCACACAGCAAATAACCGTGAGATAGACACTTTCATTGCGATAATTTCCAATTTCACCATTTGTTCAGCATTGCAAAGAGCTTTGGGCGTTCCACATGCAGAGTGAACTTTAGTTATTGAAGATTCTGTGGACAGCTATTCAAAAGGAAAGGTTTCGGGAGAGATTTTAAACTTCGGAGAGGGTGAGAGTGGAGGGGTAATGAAGATAGAATTGTTCAGGATGGGTGGACGGACAATAAATCAATCCCACAACGGAGACTGGTGAGTGGTGAGTGGGGATTGGCTCAGAGACACTGAGATCTCAGTGTAATTGTGCTGAATTGTGAAGCTGACAAGTTGACAGATTCACAAAGTGATTGTCAGAATCTAACTTTGAAGGTTCTAATGGTCAGAAATTGCACTTTGGACATTTTTACTTTTAATCAAAGGAGACCCCACAATGACTGATGCTGGAAACTGAAAGTTCCTGAATCAATCTCTGGAACACACAAACCTTTAAAGTGCTCAGCGGCTCTGTGGCGAGAATTAGGCACAAGAAGGTTGTAGAAACCATCCCAGGGAAGGAAATCTGCCTCCCTGACCAGGTCTGGCCGGCACGTGACTCCAGACCCACAGCGATGTGGTTGGCTCTTCACCAACTGCTGAAAAGGACGAATGGTCAGAGGAGGTGTGAAGGTGGTGGAGAGGGTGCTGCTCGGGCCAGGCACTGTTTTGTCCTGGGTGGTGTCACACGTTTTGAGTGTCGCTGGAGCTGTGCTCATCCAGGCAAGTGGAGAGTATTCCATCAGATTCCTGAGGTGGGCCATGCCGATGGTGGACAGGTGACCATGGGAGGGAGAAAAGATGGAGCTGTCGCCCAGCGATGAGAGCACAGGAAGAGGCAATCTGTGCTGCACTCCCTCAGTACTGACCCTCTGACAGTGCAGCACTACCTCAGTACTGACCCTCTGACAGTGCGGCACTCCCTCAGTACTGACCCTCTGACAGTGCAGCACTCCCTCAGTACTGACCCTCTGACAGTGCAGCACTCCCTCAGTACTGACCCTCTGACAGTGCAGCACTCCCTCAGTACTGACCCTCTGACAGTGCAGCACTCCCTCAGTACTGACCCTCTGACAGTGCAGCACTCCCTCAGTACTGACCCTCTGACAGTGCGGCACTCCCTCAGTACTGACCCTCTGACAGTGCGGCACTCCCTCAGTACTGACCCTCTGACAGTGCGGCACTCCCTCAGTACTGACCCTCTGACAGTGTGGCACTCCCTCAGTACTGACCCTCTGACAGTGCAGCACTCCCTCAGTACTGACCCTCTGACAGTGCGGCACTCCCTCAGTACTGGCCCTCTGACAGTGCAGCACTCCCTCAGTACTGACTCTCTGACAGTGCAGCACTCCCTCAGTACTGACCCTCTGACAGTGCGGCACTCCCTCAGTACTGACCCTCTGACAGTGTGGCACTCCCTCAGTACTGACCCTCTGACAGTGCAGTACTCCCTCAGTACTGACCCTCTGACAGTGCTGCATTCCCTCAGTACTGACCCTCTGACAGTGCAGCACTCCCTCAGTACTGACCCTCTGACAGTGCTGCATTCCCTCAGTACTGACTCTCTGACAGTGCTGCATTCCCTCAGTATTGACCCTCTGACAGTGCGGCACTCCCTCAGTACTGACTCTCTGACAGTGCAACACTCCCTCAGTACTGACCCTCTGACAGTGCAACACTCCCTCAGTACTGACCCTCTGACAGTGCGGCAATCCCTCAGTACTGACCCTCTGTCAGTGCAGCACTCCCTCAGTATTGACCCTCTGACAGTGCGGAACTCCCTCTGTACTGACCCTCAGACAGTGCAGCACTCCCTCAGTACTGACCCTCTGACAGTGCGGCACTCCCTCAATACTGACCCTCTGACAGTGCGGCACTCCGTCAATACTGACCCTCTGACAGTGCGGAGCTCCCTCTGTACTGACCCTCGGACAGTGCAGCACTCCCTCAGTACTGACCCTCTGACAGTGCGGCACTCCCTCAGTACTGATCCTCTGACAGTGCGGCACTCCCTCAGCACTTACCCTCTGACAGTGCAGCTCTCCCTCAGTACTGACCCTCTGACAGTGCAGAACTCCCTCAGTACTGACCTTCTGACAGTGCGGCACTCGCTCAGTATTGACCTTCGGACAGTGCAGCACTCCCTCAGTACTGACCCTCTGACAGTGCGGCACTCCCTCAGTACTGACCCTCTGGCAGTGCGCACTCCGTCAGTACTGACCCTCTGACAGTGCGGCACTCCCTCAGTACTGACCCTCTGACAGTGCGGCACTCCGTCAGTACTGACCCTCTGACAGTGCGGCACTCCCTCAGTACTGACCCACTGACAGTGCGGCACTCCCTCAGTACTGACCCTCTGACAGTGCGGCACTCCCTCAGTACTGACCCTCTGACAGTGGGGCACTCCCTCAGTACTGACCCTCTGACAGTGCGGCACTCCCTCAGTACTGACCCTCTGACAGTGCAGCACTCCCTCAGTATTGACCCTCTGACAGTGGGGCGCTCCCTCCGTACTGACCCTCTGACAGTGCGGCACTCCCTCAGTACTGACCCTCTGACAGGGCAGCACTCCCTCCGTACTGACCCTCTGAGAGTGCGGCACTCCCTCAGTACTGACCCTCTGACAGTGCAGCATTCCGTCAGTACTGACCCTCTGACAGTGCAGCACTCCCTCAATACTGACCCTCTGACAGTGCGGCACTCCCTCAGTACTGACCCTCTGACAGGGCAGCACTCCCTCAGTACTGACCCTCTGACAGTGCAGCATTCCGTCAGTACTGACCCTCTGACATTGCGGCACTCCCTCAATACTGACCCTCTGACAGTGCGGCACTCCCTCAGTACTGACCCTCTGAGAGTGCAGCGCTCCCTCAGTACTGACCCTCTGACAGTGCAGCGCTCCCTCAGTACTGACCCTCTGATAATGCGGCACTCCCTCAGTACTGACCCTCTGACAGTGCAGCGCTCTCTCAGTACTGACCCTCTGACAGTGCGGCACTCCCTCAGTACTGACCCTCTGACAGTGCAGCGCTCCCTCAGTACTGACCCTGTGACAGTGCGGCACTCCCTCAGTACTGACCCTCTGAGAGTGCAGCACTCCCTCAGTACTGACCCTCTGACAGTGCGGCACTCCCTCAGTACTGACCCTCTGACAGTGCGGCACTCCCTCAGTACTGACCCTCTGACAGTGCGGCACTCCCTCAGTACTGACCCTCTGACAGTGCGGCACTCCCTCAGTACTGACCCTCTGACAGTGCGGCACTCCCTCAGTACTGACCCTCTGAGAGTGCTGTGCTTTTTTGTTGAGTTCAGTGTGTTCCTGATTAATGAGCCTTTGTGGTGTCGTGTTGGGGCGGTGCAGAAATCTCCTTCCAACATTAAACACATTTGCTGTTAATGAGGAAGCAAGTGCTGTTGTTCTCTTTCCTTTGAAGGGCAATGATCAGGAGAGGCATAACTCAGCAGAGAGGCAAAGAATCTGGTTGCTCAGCAGCAGCTCCCAGTAGTGAAGGGCGGTCTGTAATCCCTCATTCATTGCAGAAACACCAGCGAAATCTGCCCAATCTCGCGGATTGTTCTCTTCCTGAGTTACTCTTTGTCTGAACGTTACAATATTCAGCTCCCTGATTGTTTTCTGCTGTGTCCCGGTCCGTGCTGTGTTTGTTCACTTTGTTCAGAGGAAAGGGATTGTTCACAGTCACCCCGGTATAGAGTCACAGAGTTCGACAGCACAGAGAGGGCCCTCCAGCCCATCGTCTGAAAGACACGCAGTTTACTAATTCAATCCCATTTTCCAGCACTCGGCCCATTGCCAATTCCAAGTGCTCATCTAAATACTTCCTAAATGTTATGAGGGTCTCTGACTGCACCCCCCTTTCAGGCAGCGAGTTCCAAACACCCACCACCCTCCTCACATCCACTCTAAACCTCCTGCCCCTCACCTTAAATCTCTGCCCCCTGGTCATTGATCCTTCCACCAAGGGGAAACGTTTCTTCCTGTCTACTCTATCTGTGCCCCTCAAAATTTTATACATCTCAATCCTGTCCCCCCTCAGCCTCCTCTGATCCAAGGAAAACAATCTCAGTCTATCCAATCTCTCTCCATAAGTAAAACTCTGCAGCCCAGGCAACACGCTGGGAAATCTCCTCTGCTCCCTTTCCCAGTGCTATCACATCCCAACTATAATGTGGATTCCAGAACTGCACACAATACTCTAGCTGTGACTTAACCAATGTTTTATACAGTTCCAGCATAACCTCCCTACTCTGAAACTTGCTGCCTCGGCTAATAAAGGCAAGTTTACCATCTGCCTTCTTAACCACTGTACCCACCTGCTCTGCTACCTTAAGGGATCAGCAAACATGCACAGCAAGGTCCCTCTAATCCTCGGTGCTTCCCAGGGTCCTGCTGTTTATCATGTATTCCCTTTGCCTTGTTTGTCCTGCCCAAGTGCATCATCTCACACTTCTCCGGCTTTACCACCTCCGCTGGTAAAGCGTTCCAGACACCCACCACCCTCTGCGTAAAAAACGTTCCCCGCACATCTCCCTTAAACATTTCACCTTTCACCTTGAAATCGTGACCCCTTGTAACTGACACCCCCACTCTTGGGAAAAGCTTGTTGCTATCCACCCTGTCCATACCTCTCATAATTTTGTAGACCTCAATCAGGTCCCCCCTCAACCTCCGTCTTTCCAATGAAAACAATCCTAATCTACTCAACCTTTCTTCATAGCTAGCACCCTCCATACCAGGCAACATCCTGGTGAACCTCCTCTGCACCCTTTCTAAAGCATCCACATCCTTCTGGTAATGTGGCGACCAGAACTGCACGCAGTATTCCAAATGTGGCCTAACCAAAGTCCTATACAACTGTAACATGACCTGACGACTCTTGTACTCAATACCCCGTCCGATGAAGGCAAGCATGCTGTATGCCTTCTTGACCACCCTATCAACCTGCGTTGCCACCTTCAGGGTACAATGGACCTGAACTCCCAGATCTCTCTGCACATCAATTTTCCCCAAGACCCTTCCATTGACCATATAGTCTGCTCTTGAATTTGATCTTCCAAAATGCATCACCTCGCATTTGCCTGGATTGAACTCCATCTGCCATTTCTCTGCCCAACTCTCCAATCTATCTATATTTTGTTGTATTCTCTGACAGTCCTCCTCGCTATCTGCAACTCCACTAATCTTAGTATCATCTGCAAACTTGCTAATCAGACCACCTCTACCTTCCTCCAGGTCATTTAAGTAAATCACAAACAACAGTGGTCCTGAGCACGGATCCCTGTGGAACACCACTAGTCACCCTTCTCCATTTTGAGACACTCCCTTCCACCACTACTCTCTGTCTCCTGTTGCCCAGCCACTTCTTTATCCATCTAGCTAGTACACCCTGAACCCCATACGACTTCACTTTTTCCATCAACCTGCCATGGGAAACCTTATCAAACGCCTTAATAAAGTCCATGTATATGACATCTACAGCCCTTCTCTCATCAATTAACTTTGTCACTTCCTCAAAGAATTCTATTAGGTTTGTAAGACATGACCTTCCCTGCACAAAACCATGCTGCCTATCACTGATGTCTATTTTCATCCAAATGTGAATAGATCCTATCCCTCAGTATCTTCTCCAACAGTTTGCCTACCACTGACGTCAAACTCACAGGTCTGTAATTCCCTGGATTATCCCTGCTACCCTTCTTAAACAAAGGGACAGCATTAGCTATTCTCCAGTCCTCTGGGACCTCACCCGTGCTGAAAGATGCTGCAAAGATATCTGTTAAGGCCCCAGCTATTTCGACCCTCGCTTCCCTCAGTAACCTGGGATAGATCCCATCCGGTCCTGGGGACTTGTCCACCTTAATGCCTTTTAGAATGCCCAAAACTTCCCCCTTCCGTATGACAACTTGACCGAGAGTATTTAAACATCCATCCCTAGCCTCAACATCCGTCTTGTCTCTCTCCTTTGTGAATACGATGCAAAGTACTCATTAAGAATCTCACCCATTTCCTCTGAGTCCACGCATAAATTCCCTCTTTTGTCTTTAAGTTTTCTCTAGTTACCCTCTTGCTCCTTACATACGAATAAACTGCTTTGGGATTTTCCTTAACCCTGTTAGCCAAAGATATTTCATGACCCCTTTTAGCCCTCTTTATTGCGCGTTTGAGATTTGTCCTACTTTCCCGATATTCCTCCAAAGCTTCATCAGTTTTGAGTTGCCTCGATCCTATGTATGCTTCCTTTTTCATCTTAGCTAGTCTCACAATTTCACCCGTCATCCATGGTTCCCTAATCTTGCCATTTCTATCTTTCATTTTCACAGGAACCTGTCTGTCCTGCACTCTAATCAACCTTTCCTTAAAAGACTCCCACATTTCAAATGTGGATTTAACCTTAAACAGCTGCTCCCAATCCACATTCCTGAGCTCCTGCCGAATTTTGTTATACTCTGCCTTTCCCCAATTTAGCACTCTTCCTTTCGGACCACTCTTGTCCTTGTCCATGAGTATTCTAAAACTTACGGAATTGTGATCGCTATTCCCAAAGTCATCACCGACTGAGACATCAACTACCTGGCCGGGATCATTCCCCAATACCAGGTCCAGTATGGCCCCTTCCCGAGTTGGACTATTTACATACTGCTCTAAAAAACTCTCCTGGATGCTCCTTACAAACTCTGCTCCATCTACGCCTCCAACACTACACGAATCCCATTCAATGTTGGGGAAGTTAAAATCTCCCATCACAACCACCCTATTGCTCCTACATTTTTCTATAATCTGTCTGCATATTTGTACCTCTACTTCATGCTCGCTTTTGGGAGGCCTGTAGTAAAGTCCCAACAATGTTCCTGCACCCTTCCTATTTCTCAGCTCCACCCATATTGCCTCAGTGCTCGAATCCTCCATCGTGCCCTCCTTAGTCACAGCTGCGTTATCATCTCTGATGAGTAATGCAACTCCTCCACCCCTTCTACTTCCCTCTCTATCCATCCTGAAGCATCTATACCCTGGGATATTCAGTTGCCAGTCCTGCCCTTCCCTCAACCAAGTCTCAGTAATACCAATAGCATCATATTCCCAGGTACTGATCCAAGCCCTAAGTTCATCTGCCTTACCTGCTACACTTCTCACATTAAAACAAATGCACGACAGACCACCTTTGCATTCATCATCTCTTCCCTGTCTACTCTTCCCCTTAGCCCCATTGGGTTTATTGTCTCATACCTTACTTGCTTTAGTTGCTGCTTCTTTACTGACTTTTAACTTCCTAATCTGGTTCCCATCCCCCTGCCACATTAGTTTAAAACCTCCCCAACAGTGTTAGCAAAAGCACCCCCTCGGACATTGGTTCCAGTTCTGCCCAGGTGTACTCCATCCGGTTTGTAATGGTCCCACCACCCCCAGAACCAGTTCCAATGTCCCAAAAATCTGAACCCCTCCCTCCTGCACCATCTCTCAAGCCATTCTGACTATTCTTGAATTTCCATTCTGACTGTCCCGTGGCACTGGTAGCAATCCTGAGATTACTACCTTTGAGGTCCTACTTTTTAACTTATCTCCTAACTCCCTAAATTCTGACTGTAGGACCTCATCCCTTTTATTACTGATATCGTTGGTGCCGATATGCACCTGTTTTGGAGGGAGATAACCGCAGGGGACACCTGCAATGCCTTCCTGCTCTTTCTCTGCCTTTTGGTCACCCATTCCCTGTCTCCCTCACCAATCCTAATCTGCGGTGTGACCAACTCACTCAACGTGCTATCCACGACCTCCTCAGCATCGCGGATGCTCCAAAGTGAGTCCATCCGCAGCTCCAGAGCCGTCATGTGGTCTAACAGGAGCTGCAGCTGGACACACTTCCCGCACATGAAGGAGTCAGGGGCATCGGCCGCGTCCCTGAACTCCCACATTGCGCACGAGGAGCATAACACCGGTCTGGGATCTCCTGCCATTTTTACCCTTTACCTTAACTGATTACAAATATAGTATCAAATAATTAATAAGTGAAAGGAATAAAGATTTTACTTACCAATCACAATACTCACCAACACACGAAGAGTTAAATTTCTCCCAGAAACTGCTAATTGGAGCACTTTCCTTGCCAGCCAATCAGGTCACTACTTTGCTGTGATGTCACTCTTCAAGGTAAGTTTTTTTTTCAAAAAAATATTCTTTATTCATAAAATTTACAATAAACTTTACAGAACATTTCAAATTGTCTTGACTGTGCATTTCCATCCGAGTTACATTCATTTGTCTTTCTTCAATTCAATTGGGATAACGTTACACACGTATCCTACTATAAGTTACAGTTCTTTCTTCAATATTTACATTGCTTTGTTTCTTTCATACATTGTGGTAGTGAAGACCCGGGCCGAGGGGGTTTACACTGTTACCCACCCCTCGGTGTACATTTGCTGGTCAGACCTTGCACTGTGGCCTTTCCCCATTGCGCCTTGGCGGCAGCTGCCCCAAGCTTGAGTGCGTCCCTCAGCACGTAGTCCTGGACCTTGGAATGTGCCAGTCTGCAGCACTCGGTCGAGGACAGTTCTTTGCACTGGAAGATCAGCAAGTTTGGGGCAGACCAAAGAGCGTCTTTCACCGAGTTGATGACCCGCCAGCAGCAGTTGATATTTGTCTCGGTGTGTGTCCCTGGAAACAGTCCGTAGAGCACAGGGTCCTGTGTTACTGAGCTGCTCGGGATGAACCTGGACAGATACCACTGCATCTCACTCCAGACCCGCTTTGCAAAGGCACATTCCACAAGGAGGTGTGTGACTGTCTCATTTCTCCCACATCCACTCCGAGGCCCTTCAAGGTAAGTTTTTTAAGAGATAAACTTACCTTCCCGACAACCACGGTTATTTCAGGTTTAATTATCACTTGACAACAGCCCCTTCACAAACCACCTTCAAATTACGCTGACCGCACTGCACGCGTGCAAATCTCCCCGGAACAGCCAATCAGTAGCTCCGCTCTGCTGCCCTCTGCTGGATGCTTGCTTGCACTCGAACTCCTCGGGTCTCTTTCGCAGGTACACATTCAAATTAGGCTGACCGCACTGCACGTATGCAAATCTCCCCGGAACAGCCAATCAGTAGCTCCGCTCTGCTGCCCTCCCTTTTTCTCCTTATCCGAAGCTGTATATTCCTTGATATCCAGGGTTGACTGGATTCAACCTTTTTCCTGATTGGCACATGTTGGCCCGGCACTCTCCCTATTTCCTTCCTGAATGCGTCCCACTGTCCTGTCACAGATTTACCTAAAAGTGTCCGCTCCCAGCCCACTCTGGCCAAATCATGTCTGTTCTTATTAAAATCGGCCTTCCCCTGTTCTCAGGCCCATCCTTGTCCTTTTCCAACCTTGAATCTAACTGAGTTATAATCACTTTCTGCAAAATGCTCCCCACTGATACTTCAACCACTTTCCCGGTTTCTTTACCAGAAATTAAGTCCATGACCATCCCCTCTCTTGTAGGACCTTCTACTTACTGGCTTAAAAAGTTCTCCTTGATGCCTTTTAAGAATTCCGCTCCCTCTAAACCTTACACACTATGGCTCCCCCAGTTAGTATTGAGGAAGTGGAAATCCCCACGATCACTGCATTCTGAAGTTGCATAAGGGAGTTCCTAAGATGGCCAAATCAGGGAGTGTGATCTGTTGGAAAGGTTTGTAAGTGTAATTTGTGGTGGTTTTCCTTGGAGGTTCCCGTCGGCTCTGCCGGCGAGTTCCCACCTCGATCTCAGCCACTTTATTGAGCCCTAGGGAGTTTTTCACCGGCTAAGCCCACAGTTTGGGCGGGATCATACCGCTTGCATACTACCCACAAAGCAATGCAGCTGGCGAAACACAACCCATAGAGACCAGGAAATCCCAATTCCGTATCTACCCGGCTCGCCACACCTCATGCCATCGCGTTAGATGTCGCAATATGAATCCTGCCCACTGTGGGCGGGACACTTTCTGGCAAATCTGCACAACAGACTGAGACAGTGAGTCTCACAGAATGGCACTTGTGTGGGTTTCCAAGGGGATTGGAGGGCCCCAGGTGCATGACCTCTGGGCAGGGTGGTACTTGGAGGGCCCCAGGTGCTTGACCTCTGGGCAGGGGGGTACTTGGAGGGCCCCAGGTTCATGCCCTCTGGGCAGGGTGGTACTTGGAGGGCCCCAGGTGCATGCCCTCTGGGCAGGGTGGTACTTGGAGGGCCCCAGGTGCATGCCCTCTGGGCAGGGTGGCACTTGGAGGGCCCCAGGTGCATGCCCTCTGGGCAGGGTGGTACCAAGTCACTGCTGGTACCACCTGCCATGTTTGTGGGGACGGGTTCTGAAAGCCGCCTGGCTGGGGCCCCCTGAGGGGCCAGTTGATACCAGGAGGCTGGTAGGTCCTGGGTGAGTAGGATCAGTCAGCTCATGTGAGCATGGCCTGATCCTGCCCACTATGGCTGTTCCTGAGTTGACGCCTCACGAGATTTGGGTATGTCCTGTGAGGCACACTGGCTGCCAGGAAAACCCCAGGAGGCATCCACTCAGAACGGGTTAGAGCAAAACAGGTCATTTCTAACCCCAGAGCGTCGATGCTACTGGGGAGGAGAGCCGATCCAGCCGGGAACGCTGATACAGCCGGGAACGCCGATACAGCCGGGAACACTGATACAGCCGGGAACACTGATACAGCCGGGAACGCTGATACAGCCGGGAACACTGATACAGCCGGGACGCTGATACAGCCGGGAACACTGATACAGCCGGGAACGCCGATACAGCCGGGAACACAGATACAGCCGGGAGCGCTGATATAGCCGGGAACGCTGATACAGCCGGGAACGCCGATACAGCCGGGAACCCTGATACAGCCGGGAACACTGATACAGCCGGGAGCGCTGATACAGCCGGGAACACTGATACAGCCGGGAACGCCGATACAGCCGGGACACTGATACAGCCGGGAGAGCTGATACAGCCGGGAACGCTGATACAGCCGGGAGCACTGATACAGCCGGGAACGCCGATACAGCCGGGACACTGATACAGCCGGGAGAGCTGATACAGCCGGGAACGCTGATACAGCCGGGAGCACTGATACAGCCGGGAACACTGATACAGCCGGGAACGCTGATACAGCCGGGAGCGCTGATACAGCAGGGAACACTGATACAGCCGGGAACACAGATACAGCCGGGAACGTTGTTACAGCCGGGACACTGATACAGCCGGGAGAGCTGATACAGCCGGGAACGCTGATACAGCCGGGAGAGCTGATACAGCCGGGAACACTGATACAGCCGGGAACACTGATACAGCCGGGAACGATGATACAGCCGGGAGCACTGATACAGCCGGGAACGATGATACAGCCGGGAACACTGATACAGCCGGGAACGCTGATACAGCCGGGAGCGCTGATACAGCCGGGAACACTGATACAGCCGGGAGCCCTGATACAGCCGGGAACACTGATACAGCCGGGAACACTGATACAGCCGGGAGCCCTGATACAGCCGGGAGCGCTGATACAGCCGGGAACGTTGTTACAGCCGGGAGCACTGATACAGCCGGGAACGCTGATACAGCCGGGAACACTGATACAGCCGGGAACACTGATACAGCCTGGAACGCTGATACAGCCGGGAGCACTGATACAGCCGGGAACGTTGTTACAGCCGGGAGCACTGATACAGCCGGGAGCGCTGATACAGCCGGGAACACTGATACAGCCGGGAACGCTGATACAGCCGGGAGCACTGATACAGCCGGGAACACTGATACAGCCGGGAACGTTGTTACAGCCGGGAGCCCTGATACAGCCGGGAGCGCTGATACAGCCGGGAACACTGATACAGCCGGGAATGCTGATACAGCCGGGAACGCTGATACAACCAGGAACGTTGTTACAGCTGTGAGCGCTGATAAAGCCGGGAATGCTGATACAGCCGGGAACACTGATACAGCCGGGAACACTGATACAGCCGGGAACACTGATACAGCCGGGAACGTCTCTATGACCGGGAACGCTGATACAGCCTGGAGCGCTGATACAGCCGGGAGCGCTGATGCAGCCGGGAGCGCCGACACAGCCGGGAGCCCTGATACAGCCGGGAACGCTGAAACAACCGGGAACGCTGAAATAGCCGGGAACGCTGATAAAGCCGGGAACGCTGATACAGCCGGGAACACTGATACAGCCGGGAACGCTGATACAGCCGGGAACGCTGATACAGCCGGGAACACTGATACAGCCGGGAGCCCTGATACAGCCGGGAGCGCCGATACAGCCGGGAACGCTGATACAGCCGGGAGCCCTGATACAGCCGGGAGCGCCGATACAGCCGGGAACGCTGATACAGCAGGGAACACTGATACAGCCGGGAACACTGATACAGCCGGGAACACTGATACAGCCGGGAACGCTGAAACAGCCGGGAACACTGATACAGCCGGGAGCGCCGATACAGCCGGGACACTGATACAGCCGGGAACGCTGATACAGCCGGGAACACTGATACAGCCGGGAACACTGATACAGCCGGGAACGCTGAAACAGCCGGGAACACTGATACAGCCGGGAACGCTGAAACAGCCGGAAACGCCGATACAGCCGGAAACACTGTTACAGCCGAGAACGGTGATACAGCCGGGAACACTGATTTAGCCGGAAGCGCTGATAAAGCCGGGAGCGCTGATACAGCCGGGAACACTGATACAGCCGGGAGCCCTGATACAGCCGGGAGCGCTGATACAGCCGGGAACACTGATACAGCCGGGAACGGAGATACAGCCGGGAGCGCTGATACAGCCGGGAACACTGATACAGCCGGGAGCGGCGATACAGCCGGGAGCGCCGACACAGCTGGGAGCCCTGATACAGCCGGGAACGTTGAAACAGCCGGGAACGCCAGCACATCTGGGAACACTGGTACAGCCGCAAGAGCTGATACAGGCGGGAGCATCTCTATCACCGGGAGCGCTGATTCAGCCTGGAGCGCTGATACAGCCGGGAACGCTGATACAGCCGGGAGCGTCTCTATGACCGGGAACGCTGATACAGCCTGGAGCGCTGAAACAGCCGGGAGCGCTGATGCAGCCGGGAGCGCCGACACAGCTGGGCGCCCTTATACAGCCGGGAACGCTGAAACAGCCGGGAACGCTGAAATAGCCGGGACGCCGACACAGCTGGGAGCCCTGATACAGCCGGGAGCGCTGATGAAACCAGGAGCGCCGACACAGCCGGGAGCCCTGATACAGCCGGGAACGCTGAAATAGCCGGGAATGCTGATACAGCCGGGAACACTGATACAGCCGGGAACACTGATACAGCCGGGAACGCTGAAACAGCCGGAAACGCCGATACAGCCGGGAGCCCTGATACAGCCGGGAACACTGAAACAGACGGAAAAACTGATACAGCCGGGAACGCTGATACAGCCGGGAACACTGATACAGCCGGGAACGCTGATACAGCCGGGAACACTGATACAGCCGGGAACGCTGATACAGCCGGGAACGCCAATACAGCCGGGAACACTGATACAGCCGGGAACACTGATACAGCCGGGAGCACTGATACAGCCGTGAATACTGTAACAGCCTGGAAAACTGATACAGCCGGGAACGCTGACACAGCCGGGAACACTGATACAGCCGGGAACGCTGACACAGCCGGGAACGCTGACACAGCCGGGAACACTGATACAGCCGGGAGCACTGATGTAGCCGGGAGCCCTGATACAGCCGGGAACGCTGATACAGCCGGGAAAACTGATACAGCCGGGAACGCTGACACAGCCGGGAACACTGATACAGCCGGGAACGTTGACACAGCCGGGAACGCTGACACAGCCGGGAACACTGATACAGCCGGGAGAGCTGATACAGGCGGGAGCGTCTCTATGACCTTGAGCGCTGATACAGCCGGGAACATTGTTACAGCCGGGAGCGCTGATACAGCCGGGAACGCTGATACAGCCGGGAACGCTGATACAGCCGGGAACACTGATAGATCCGGGAACACTGATATAGCCAGGAACACTGATACATCCGGGAGCGCGGATACAGCCGGGAACACTGATCCAGCCGGGAGCTCTGATACAGCTGGGAACGGCGATACAGCCGGGGCTCAGTGGGTTAGCACTGCTGCCTCACGGGGTGTCGCAGTGGGTTAGCACTGCTGCCTCACGGGGCAGCACAGTGGGTTAGCACTGCTGCCTCACGGGGGGGCTCAGTGGGTTAGCACTGCTGCCTCACGGGGCAGCACAGTGGGTTAGCACTGCTGCTTCACGGGGGGGCTCAGTGGGTTAGCACTGCAGTCTCACGGCCCCGAGGTCCCAGGTTTGACCCCGGCTCTGGGTCACTGTCCGTGTGGAGTTTGCACCTTCTCCCCGTGTCTGCGTGGGTCTCACCCCCACAGCCCAAAGATGTGCTGGGTAGGTGGATTGGCCACGCTAAGTTGGGAAATAATGAATTGGGTACTCTAAATTTATTTAAAAAAAGAATGTGAGAGGGGGGGTGCGAGGGATAGGGGTGAGGGGGGCGAGGCGGTGAGGACGAGGGGGCCGGCAGAGGTGAAGGGCCTTGAGGGGGGGCAAGGAGCTGGGGGCGAGCAGTGGTGAAGGGGGGTGAGGGGGTGGGGGTGAGCAGTGGTGAGGGAGGGCGAGGGGCTGGGGGCGAGCAGTGGTGAAGGGGGGTGAGGGGGTGGGGGCGAGCAGGGGTGAGGGGGTGAGGATGTGGGGGCGAGCAGTGGTGAGGGGGGGCGAGGAGCTGGGAGCGAGCAGGTGTGAGGGGGCGAGGGGCTGGGGGCGAGGGGCTGAGGGAGAGCAGGGGTGAGGGGGTGAAGGAGTGGGGGTGAGCAGGGGTAATAGAACATAGAACATAGAACATAGAACGATACAGCGCAGTACAGGCCCTTCGGCCCTCGATGTTGCACCGACATGGAAAAAAAATCTAAAGGCCATCTAACCGTACACTATGCCCTTATCATCCATATGCTTATCCAATAAACTTTTAAATGCCCTCAATGTTGGCGAGTTCACTACTGTTGCAGGTAGGGCATTCCACGGCCTCACCACTCTTTGCGTAAAAAACCCACCTCTGACCTCTGTCCTATATCTATTACCCCTCAATTTAAGGCTATGTCCCCTCGTGCTAGCCACCCCCATCCGCGGGAGAAGGCTCTCACTGTCCACCCTATCTAACCCTCTGATCATTTTGTATGCCTCTATTAAGTCACCTCTTAACCTTCTTCTCTCTAACGAAAACAACCTCAAGTCCATCAGCCTTTCCTCATAAGATTTTCCCTCCATACCAGGCAACATCCTGGTAAATCTCCTCTGCACCCGTTCCAAAGCTTCCACGTCCTTCCTATAATGAGGCGACCAGAACTGTACGCAATACTCCAATGCGGCCGTACTAGAGTTTTGTACAACTGCAACATGACCTCATGGCTCCGGAACTCAATCCCTCTACCAATAAAGGCCAACACACCATAGGCCTTCTTCACAACCCTATCAACCTGGGTGGCAACTTTCAGGGATCTATGTAGGGGTAATGGGGTGGGGGCGAGCAGGGGTGAAGGGTGTGAGGGGGTGGGAGTGAGTAGGGGTGAGGGGGACGAGGGGGTGGGGGCGAGCAGGGGTGAGGGGGGTGAAGGGGGTGAGGGGGTGGGGGGGGTGGGGGCGAGCAGGGGTGAGGGGGTGAGGGGGTGGGGGCGAGCGGGTTGGGGGCGAGCAGGGGTGAGGGGAGTGAGGGGATGGGGGTGAGTAGGGGTGAGGGGGTGAGGGCGAGCAGGGGTGAGGGGGGTGAGGGGGTGGGGCGAGCAGGGGTGAGGGGGTGAGGGGGTGGGGGCGAGCAGGGGTGAGGGGGTGGGGTGAGTAGGGGTGAGGGGGGTGAGGGGGTGGTGGTGAGTAGGGGTGAGGGGGGTGAAGGGGTGAGGGGGTGGGGGTGGGGGTGAGTAGGGGTGAGGGGGGTGAGGGGGTGGGGGGGTGGGGGGTGGGGGTGAGTAGGGGTGAGGGGGTGGGGGGGTGGGGGTGAGTAGGGGTGAGGGGGTGGGGGGGTGGGGGGTGAGTAGGGGTGAGGGGGTGAGGGGGGTGAGGGGGGTGAAGGGGTGGGGGTGAGTAGGGGTGAGGGGGGTGAGGTGGTGGGGGTGAGTACGGGTGAGGGGATGAGTGGGTGGGGGTGAGTAGGGGTAATGGGGGTGAGGGGGTGGGGGTGAGTAGGGGTAATGGGGGTGAGCTGGTGGGGATGAGTACGGGTGAGGGGGATGAGTGGGTGGGGGTGAGTAGGGGTGAGGGGGGTGAGGTGGTGGGGGTGAGTACGGGTGAGGGGGACGAGTGGGTGGAGGTGAGTAGGGGTGAGAGGGTGAGGGGGTGAGGGAGTGGGGGTGAGGGGATTAGGGGCTGAGGGCGAGCAGGGGTGAGGGCGTGAGGGGGTGGGGGCGAGCAGGGGTGAGGGGGGTGAGGGGGTGGGGCGAGTAGGGGTGAGGGGGATGAGTGGGTGGGGGTGAGTAGGGGTGAGGGGGGTGAGTGGGTGGGGGTGAGTAGGGGTGAGGGGGGTGAGGTGGTGGGGGTAAGTACGGGTGAGGGGGATGAGTGGGTGGGGGTTGGGTGGAGGTAATGGGGGTGAGTGGGTGGGGGTGAGTAGGGGTAATGGGGGTGAGTGGGTGGGGGTGAGTAGGGGTAATGGGATGAGTGGGTGGGGGTGAGTACGGGTGAGGGGGATGAGTGGGTGGGGGTTGGGTGGAGGTAATGGGGGTGAGTCGGTGGGGGTGAGTAGGGGTAATGGGGGTGAGTGGGTGGGGGTGAGTAGGGGTGAGGGGGGTGAGGTGGTGGGGGTGAGAACGGGTGAGGGGGATGAGTGGGTGGGGGTTGGGTGGAGGTAATGGGGGTGAGTGGGTGGGGGTGAGTAGGGGTAATGGGGGTGAGTGGGTGGGGGTGAGTAGGGGTGAGGGGGGTGAGGTGGTGGGGGTGAGTACGGGTAAGGGGGATGAGTGGGTGGGGGTGAGTAGGGGTAATGGGGGTGAGTGGGTGGGGGTGAGTAGGGGTGAGGGGGGTGAGGTGGTCGGGGTGAGAACGGGTGAGGGGGATGAGTGGGTGGGGGTTGGGTGGAGGTAATGGGGGTGAGTCGGTGGGGGTGAGTAGGGGTAATGGGGGTGAGTGAGTGGGGGTGAGTAGGGGTGAGGGGGGTGAGGTGGTGGGGGTGAGAACGGGTGAGGGGGATGAGTGGGTGGGGGTTGGGTGGAGGTAATGGGGGTGAGTGGGTGGGGGTTGGGTGGAGGTAATGGGGGTGAGTCGGTGGGGGTGAGTAGGGGTAATGGGGGTGAGTGGGTGAGGGTGAGTAGAGGTAAGGGGGGTGAGGTGGTGGGGGTGAGAACGGGTGAGGGGGATGAGTGGGTGGGGGTGAGTAGGGGTAATGGGGATGAGTGGGTGGGGGTGAGTAGGGGTGAGGGGGGTGAGGTGGTGGGGGTGAGTACGGGTGAGGGGGATGAGTGGGTGGGGGTGAGTAGGGGTAATGGGGTGAGGGGGTGGGGGTGAGTAGGGGTAATGGGGGTGAGGTGGTGGGGGTGAGTACGGGTGAGGGGGATGAGTGGGTGGGGGTGAGTAGGGGTAATGGGGGTGAGTGGGTGGGGTGAGTAGGGGTGAGGGGGGTGAGGTGGTGGGGGTGAGTACGGGTGAGGGGGATGAGTGGGTGGGGGTGAGTAGGGGTAATGGGGATGAGTGGGTGGGGTGAGTAGGGGTAATGGGGATGAGTGGGTGGGGGTGAGTAGGGGTAATGGGGATGAGTGGGTGGGGTGAGTAGGGGTAATGGGGGTGAGTGGGTGGGGGTGAGTAGGGGTGAGGGGGGTGAGGTGGTGGGGGTGAGTACGGGTGAGGGGGATGAGTGGGTGGGGGTGAGTAGGGTAATGGGGATGAGTGGGTGGGGTGAGTAGGGGTAATGGGGATGAGTGGGTGGGGGTGAGTAGGGGTAATGGGGATGAGTGGGTGGGGGTGAGTAGGGGTAATGGGGGTGAGTGGGTGGGGGTGAGTAGGGGTGAGGGGGGTGAGGTGGTGGGGGTGAGTACGGGTGAGGGGGATGAGTGGGTGGGGGTTGGGTGGGGGTCGAAGGGGCGATGGCCATGGTGCTGTCTAATGTCACTAGATCAGTAATCCAGAATCCCAGCAAATGTCCTGGGGGAAGGGGGAATTCCATTTCTCTGCCTTCTGCCGAACAGCTTCCACCTCCTTCCCAATTCCATTGGCCATGGAAAAGGGTGCTGACATTTTCACTGATCCCCATTGCCCATTATCACGATCTGACTGGTTCAGTGCAGAACATGAGTCCTCCTGGCAAACCCAGTCACCTGGAGTCAATCCGCTGGGACCCTGCACACAGCCCGGGAGCTGGAACAGGAGCAGGAATGGGAACTGGCTGCATTTTGCTTTGGCCCTGTCTGAATCCACATTCCAATCATTTCAATCCCAGATTTTCACCAAAATACAAAATCAATCGGATTTATTTGACTTTATTCTTCATTCTTGTTTGTCTCTTGAAATGATTAGAGAATGAATAACAACCTTGCCCTGTAATTAAAGATACTTATTGTCCTGATTAGGGTTCTACTCACAGAGAACATTATCACAGTAATTGAGTATCTGTGGAATAAAACAGATTAACGTTTACCCAGGAGGACTGATAAATCTTCAAAATGAATTAGCCACTGTGTCCAGAATTCCAATAAAATCCTTTGTTTGCATTGAGAACTGTCAGTCATGCTGCTGTAACCGTGACAATGAAAGTAGTCACTGGAGGGGGGTGGGAGTCACACATGAACAAATGTGTTCAACACCTCCGGGGATTTATCAGAATAGCGGGAGTTTCTCCGCATTCTGGAGTATCTGACGGAACACAGACACTGTCTGATTAACCTTTACCCTGTCAGTCACTACACACACACTGTCTGATTAACCTTTACCCTGTCAGTCGCTACACAGACACTGTCTGATTAACCTTTACCCTGTCAGTCACTACACAGACACTGTCTGATTAACCTTTACCCTGTCAGTCGCTACACAGACACTGTCTGATTAACCTTCACCCTGTCAGTCACTACACAGACACTGTCTGATTAACCTTTATCCTGTCAGTCACTACACACACACTGTCTGATTAACCTTCACCCTGTCAGTCACTACACAGACACTGTCTGATTAACCTTCAACCTGTCAGTCACTACACAGACACTGTCTGATTAACCTTTATCCTGTCAGTCACTACACAGACACTGTCTGATTAACCTTCACCCTGTCAGTCACTACACACACACTGTCTGATTAACCTTCACCCTGTCAGTCACTACACACACACTGTCTGATTAACCTTCACCCTGTCAGTCACTACACACACACTGTCTGATTAACCTTTATCCTGTCAGTCACTACACAGACACTGTCTGATTAACCTTTATCCTGTCAGTCACTACACAGACACTGTCTGATTAACCATCACCCTGTCAGTCACTACACACACACTGTCTGATTAACCTTCACCCTGTCAGTCACTACACACACACTGTCTGATTAACCTTTATCCTGTCAGTCACTACACAGACACTGTCTGATTAACCTTTATCCTGTCAGTCACTACACAGACACTGTCTGATTAACCATCACCCTGTCAGTCACTACACACACACTGTCTGATTAACCTTCACCCTGTCAGTCACTACACACACACTGTCTGATTAACCTTCACCCTGTCAGTCACTACACAGACACTGTCTGATTAACCTTTATCCTGTCAGTCACTACACAGACACTGTCTGATTAACCTTCACCCTGTCAGTCACTACACAGACACTGTCTGATTAACCTTCACCCTGTCAGTCACTACACACACACTGTCTGATTGACCTTTATCCTGTCAGTCACTACACAGACACTGTCTGATTAACCTTCACCCTGTCAGTCACTACACAGACACTGTCTGATTAACCTTCACCCTGTCAGTCACTACACAGACACTGTCTGATTAACCTTCACCCTGTCAGTCACTACACACACACTGTCTGATTAACCTTTACCCTGTCAGTCACTACACAGACACTGTCTGATTAACCTTCACCCTGTCAGTCACTACACACACACTGTCTGATTAACCTTTACCCTGTCAGTCACTACACAGACACTGTCTGATTAACCTTCACCCTGTCAGTCACTACAGACACTGTCTGATTAACCTTCACCCTGTCAGTCACTACACAGACACTGTCTGATTAACCTTCACCCTGTCAGTCACTACACAGACACTGTCTGATTAACCATCACCCTGTCAGTCACTACACAGACACTGTCTGATTAACCTTCACCCTGTCAGTCACTACACAGACACTGTCTGATTAACCTTTATCCTGTCAGTCACTACACACACACTGTCTGATTAACCTTCACCCTGTCAGTCACTACACACACACTGTCTGATTAACCTTCACCCTGTCAGTCACTACAGACACACTGTCTGATTAACCATCACCCTGTCAGTCACTACACACACACTGTCTGATTAACCTTCACCCTGTCAGTCACTACACAGACACTGTCTGATTAACCATCACCCTGTCAGTCACTACAGACACTGTCTGATTAACCATCACCCTGTCAGTCACTACACAGACACTGTCTGATTAACCATCACCCTGTCAGTCACTACAGACACTGTCTGATTAACCATCACCCTGTCAGTCACTACACAGACACTGTCTGATTAACCTTTATCCTGTCAGTCACTACACAGACACTGTCTGATTATCCTTCACCCTGTCAGTCACTACACAGACACTGTCTGATTAACCTTTATCCTGTCAGTCACTACACACACACTGTCTGATTAACCTTCACCCTGTCAGTCACTACACAGACACTGTCTGATTAACCATCACCCTGTCAGTCACTACAGACACTGTCTGATTAACCTTCACCCTGTCAGTCACTACACACACACTGTCTGATTAACCTTTATCCTGTCAGTCACTACACACACACTGTCTGATTAACCTTTATCCTGGCAGTCACTACACAGACACTGTCTGATTAACCTTTACCCTGTCAGTCACTACACAGACACTGTCTGATTAACCTTCACCCTGTCAGTCACTACACACACACTGTCTGATTAACCTTTATCCTGTCAGTCACTACACACACACTGTCTGATTAACCTTTATCCTGGCAGTCACTACACAGACACTGTCTGATTAACCTTTATCCTGGCAGTCACTACACAGACACTGTCTGATTAACCTTCACCCTGTCAGTCGCTACACACACACTGTCTGATTAACCTTCACCCTGTCAGTCACTACACAGACACTGTCTGATTAACCTTCACCCTGTCAGTCACTACACACACACTGTCTGATTAACCTTCACCCTGTCAGTCACTACACAGACACTGTCTGATTAACCTTCACCCTGTCAGTCACTACACAGACACTGTCTGATTAACCTTTATCCTGTCAGTCACTACACAGACACTGTCTGATTAACCTTCACCCTGTCAGTCGCTACACACACACTGTCTGATTAACCTTCACCCTGTCAGTCACTACACAGACACTGTCTGATTAACCATCACCCTGTCAGTCACTACACACACACTGTCTGATTAACCTTTACCCTGTCAGTCACTACAGACACTGTCTGATTAACCTTCACCCTGTCAGTCGCTACACACACACTGTCTGATTAACCTTCACCCTGTCAGTCGCTACACACACACTGTCTGATTAACCTTCACCCTGTCAGTCACTACAGACACACTGTCTGATTAACCATCACCCTGTCAGTCACTACACAGACACTGTCTGATTAACCATCACCCTGTCAGTCACTACACAGACACTGTCTGATTAACCTTCACCCTGTCAGTCGCTACACACACACTGTCTGATTAACCTTCACCCTGTCAGTCGCTACACACACACTGTCTGATTAACCTTCACCCTGTCAGTCACTACAGACACACTGTCTGATTAACCATCACCCTGTCAGTCGCTACACAGACACTGTCTGATTAACCTTTACCCTGTCAGTCACTACACAGACACTGTCTGATTAACCATCACCCTGTCAGTCACTACACACACACTGTCTGATTAACCATCACCCTGTCAGTCACTACAGACACACTGTCTGATTAACCTTTACCCTGTCAGTCACTACACAGACACTGTCTGATTAACCTTCACCCTGTCAGTCACTACACAGACACTGTCTGATTAACCTTTACCCTGTCAGTCACTACACAGACACTGTCTGATTAACCATCACCCTGTCAGTCACTACACACACACTGTCTGATTAACCTTTATCCTGTCAGTCACTACACAGACACTGTCTGATTAACCTTCACCCTGTCAGTCACTACACAGACACTGTCTGATTAACCATCACCCTGTCAGTCACTACACACACACTGTCTGATTAACCTTTATCCTGTCAGTCACTACACACACACTGTCTGATTAACCTTCACCCTGTCAGTCACTACACAGACACTGTCTGATTAACCTTCACCCTGTCAGTCACTACACACACACTGTCTGATTAACCTTTATCCTGTCAGTCACTACACAGACACTGTCTGATTATCCTTCACCCTGTCAGTCACTACACAGATACAGGTCAGCATTCCCCAACGTGATTGGTCGGAGAATCGGTTCCGACGTCAAAATTGCAGCGGGCGCCAATTTGACACCAAATCGCAATTCTGCGTCACCTTGACATCAGCTTCAATGCATTCCAGAACGCACATACAGTAAACACCGTTTGCATATCATTAGCGAGCCTGACCCTGTATTCTCCGGGGAGTCCGTGATTCTCCGCCTCTGATGGGTGAGCTCCTGACGACGTGGTTCACTTGTGGTTTTAAATATTGGGAAACTGGGACCGTGGCTGCTCAGGGAGAGAGAGAGGGTAGGACACAGTGAAGCGCGACCATGGGTTGCCGGCCCGGACATTGACCGTGTTGGCTGGTGTGTGGAGGGGGCCCTGCCCTGGACTGGGTGGGATGACCAGGGGACAGCCATGGGCCCGGGGTGACCCACCATGGGACTGGGGCTGTGTCCAGGCACGGACGACCAAGGCAGCTATCTTGCTGCGCTCCCCACTAACCACTAACCATGGCTTCAGTGATGTCATTGTGTGGGTGGAGCTGGGCTGTGGCTCTGGAAGTTGGTTTTACTTTCATTTTGAGTTTGAACTGGTTTTGTTTGGCACAGACTGAACAGAAGGGTTTTCTCTATCTGCATTTTAAAAGTTGTTTCCAGACTGCTTACTAACTTGGAAAGAAATAATTGTTTTCTGGAAGATATTCAAACCTGTGTTTTGGAAAGTACACAAGAGCATCCAAACCGGGTGTTCAGCGCTGTGTGCTGGGCCACATCTTTAAAAAATGCGAACTGGTTTATGGGACCTTGTTATTAAATTGGAACAGTTTAAGGGTGGAATTCATTAAGGGTTATATATAGAGTACTGCAGCTGTGTGGGATATTTATGTGGCAGTTGATAAAAATGGGGGGTGGGGGGTACTGTAGGGCACCACTGGGGTGGTCGAGCATCGCAACCACATCTTGAGGAATCCGATGCACTGCTCAATGACAGACCACATGGACCTCGCTGTACCGGGTCTCCGCTTCACTCTCCCGCCTCTGTACTGGCGTCATTAACCAGGTCCTCAGTGGGTACCACTTCTCCACCAAGAGCCAGCCGCCCATCCTGGGGTCCTCCTCGAAGAGGGTGGGGATGACCAACTGTTGCAGGATGTAGCTGTCATGCACACTCCCCAGGAAGTGGGGACACACCTGCAATATCTTCATCTGGTGGTCACACACAAGCTGGATGTTCAGGAAAACGCTTCCTGTTAAAGTAAATCATTCCAAGATGGCCGCTCAGGGTGACATGTGTGCAGTCTATCAGCCACTGAGCCTTGGGCATCCTGGCGTTGGCGGAGAATCCTGCTGCCCGGGCATCTTGCTGGGTTTGGTCCATGGGAAAGATGATGTAGTCGTCCGCCTGGGCATACAGGGCATCCGCCTGGGCATACAGGGCATCCGCCTGGGCATACAGGGCATCCGCCTGGGCATACAGGGCATCCGCCTGGGCATACAGGGCAGCCGTGACCGGCTGGATGCACCTGTGGGCTGTGGGCAGCGAGATGCCACACAGGTCCCCGCTCGAGCCCTGGAATGATCCTGAGGCAGAAAGGTTCAGGGCTGCAGTGAACTTGACGGCCACCAGGAGCAGGCACCCTCTACTTGCTGCCATGTCCGTGAGGATATGGCACAGGTGTCACGCTGTCTCCTTGTTGAGGCGGAGCCTCCTGCGGCATGGTCTGTCCGTCATGCGTTCAAACAACCAGTGACCCCTGTACACCCTGGGCCATCGTGGGACTACCCCTCTGGCTCCCTCCCTCGCCTGACTGGTGGCTGGGTCCTCAGGGTGTGGGACGGGGTCCGGGGTCCTCGAGCCTCTGAAGACGCTGCTGCCGCTGCCTTCCCTGGCGTCTGGCTGCATCATGTAGCACCAGCATCATTAGGGCAACCTCTGTGTCCAACTTCCCTACCATAGCATTCAACATCTGTAAGGCATTGAGAGCGGGGGTTAGACTGACAGACAGCGATGGCTCTCACCCCGGGACCCTCCATTCTCCCACTGATGCTCCTTCCCGGAACGCTCTCCCCATGCACTCCCAGATTCAGCAGGCCCCCCTACCCGGGCCCCAGACCCTGCACCCCGGACAACCACTCACAACACCACCTGGACAGGGTGCTGGCCCCCTCCCTGTGGCACCCACCCACCCTCCGGCTGTGGACATGTCCCCGGAGCTGTGTCCCATCCCCTGGGTGTTCGGATGTTGGCTGCTGCATGTGTGGTGCTGCCTCCCACGGTGTCCAGGCATCAAGGTTAAATTGGGAAGCTGGGCAATGACTCCCACATGCTACATGACCCGCCTACTCATGGGAATCCACTTGGGTTGTGTGAAGTGCTTACTTAAGCATGATTCCCAATCCCCTATTAGCCACAGCCTTCAGCCGCACAGCCAGAGTCCTCAGCAGTCAGTAGGGGCAGCACAGTAGCACAGTGGTTAGCACTGTTGCTCCACAGCACCTGGGACCCGGGTTCGATTCCCGCCTTGGGCCACTTTCTGTGCAGAATCTGCACATTGTCCATGTGTCTGCCTGGGTTTCCTCCGGGTACAAGTCCTGAAAAACAAAGAACAAAGTCCAATACAGCACAGGAACAGGCCCTTCGGCCCTCCCAGCCTGTACCGGTCATGATATCAACCTTTACCTAAACCCTCAGCACTTCCTTGAGCCGTATCCCTCTATACCCATCCTATCCATGTGTTTGTCAAGATGCCTTTTGAACGCCATTAATGTATCTTGTTATGTGAGAGTACCTTTAAGAAATGGATGTTTAAGCAATGTACCTTTAAGAAATTAGGCAGCTCATATTGCTGAAGTGATGTCAGAGGGTGGGGGTAGCTGAGTTGAGCTCACTTCTGCTTTTAATTTCAGTTTGAGAGAGCAGCTGAAACGTGTCTGGCTGGTTTGCTGAGAGATGCATGGAGAAAAAGAGCTTGGGCGTGTCTGTGTTTGCAGTGAGCTGGATCTGCTGTGATCTCTGCCAGGAACGACTATCTCTGAATCATTTGGGTGATTTAAACTCATAATAGTAATGTCTTTAACCTGATGTGTTTCAGTTTAAAGGTGTTAAGTCTTTTGTAGGTTTGAAGGAACATTTTGAGGGATTATTTAGTGTTGTATTATTTTCGGGGTTATCTTTGAAGTGAGGGGTGGTAAATGATCCAATGTTTATTTAAAAAGGTTAAGTTGAATTCATGGAATAAACATTGTTTTGTGTTTAAAAACCCATGTGTCGATAACTAATACCACACCTGGAGACCAACCGTGTGCTTCAAAAGCAACAATACATTAAAGGGATAGGTTGGTTGAACTCCATGATATGGGAGGGGGCCGGTTGCATTTGGCACCTGGCGCGGTTCACATTTATGGCATCTCCCGCTATTCACCAGCCTCGTTTCATTTCAGCGTGAGCGTAACGAGGCCAGAAGATTGCGCGTTTAGTCTCAGAAATGGAGAATCCGGCCCCTCACCTTCCTTATGATCTTCTTTGACTTGGTAAATTTATGATAACCCCAAATATTACAGTTATGAATCAATTCCAACACCAGTCACAGTCTTATTACTGGAATAGAAAGCCTGGACTTGAAATTAATTCTTGAAATTAAAATTAATACAAAATTGAAAACATTTTAACAATTTAATTCTCTTGCTGTCCATTCTCAGTTTGACACTGTTGGTCAAAATAAATTCCAAGATACAGAGTGCATTCCGGGAAGCAGAAAGAAAACCAAGGGAGCACCCTGGGAAGGCCGGTGACATAAAATCTTACCCCTAGGTTGCAGCAGCCTTTATTCCTGGGAGCGGGAGAGAGAGAGAGAGGGAGAGGGAGGGAGAGCCGGGGATATTCGGCTATTCTGAGTGATCTGACTGGGGGGGGGGGGGGGGGGGGGGGAACTGAAAAGAGACGTCACAGGAAAGCTGTGACCTGATTGGCTGGTAGGGAATCAGCACTAAATTTAAAAATTAAACATTGTTAAACTAATCAAACATAATTGTTATGGGCCAGGGTTTAGAGAACCCCAAAGTGTATCATGGAGTTCACCTGACCCACAACTTTTAATAGATTGTGGTATGGGGAGCACACGGTCCACTTGACAGATATGGTGCAAACAGAGCTTCACAGTACTTTTAAATTAAAACAATGTTTATTCTATGAACTCAAGTTAATGTTTTTAAAACATACAGTGAACATCTTAGCAACCATCAATTCAAATAAAACCCCCAAAGAATACAACACTAAGTAATCCTTAATAACTTCCCAAACAACATCCAGAAGACAAAAGAAACACCTTTTATCAGAAGCACATTAGGTTAACATTCACTACTGACAACATTCATAGTTCTGAATTCATCAAATGATTCAGAGATAGTCTTTTCATGGCAGAGAGAACAGCAGTACATCTGCTCTGTCTGGCTTCAGCTCGAACACGGAAAACAAAACTAAAACACATCCTGCAGCAAACAGCCTAAAACGAAAGTAAAAAGCTGACAGACAGTCCAGCTCCACCCACTCTCTGACATCACTGCAGTAGTAAACACTAATTTCTTAAAGGTACATTTCTTAAACACTCATTTCTTGTAGGTACTCTCACATGACACCTCCCCCCAAGAAAAAATAAATAAACCATCAACTTCGAGATGGTTTCATTTTTCACCTTGTCACTATCCTTTAAGAAATGCACACAGTAAATTTAGTGTTTCATTTCAAAAAACAACACACGCAAACAGGTGCAATAATATAGTCCACCTTTTTTCCATTTGTCTTCCAACTGAAATCTTTCTCGATTGACAGTCTCTTTGCACATGAAGGTCTCTACACGATCCATCCATTTCTCTACTCCTCATCATGTCTCTTTAAAGTCAGATAATTTAGTTCAATCTGATCACAGAGTCCCTTGTAATTCTCCAATACAGGATCATTGCTTATCACAGGTTTCAGGCAGTCACATGCCTGTTGAAAATCCGCTGTCCACTGAAAGTTTTGCTCTTTCTTCAGCAAGTCCATCAGTGGAGTAATCACACGACAAAACGTTTGCACAAATGTTTGATCAAATCCACTCATGCCAAGAAATCGCATTATTTCCCTTCGTCTTGAGGCTATTGGAAACTCCTCAATAACTGATGTCTTCACATCCCATGTTACCATTCGACCCTTCCCCATTGTATAGCCAAGAAAAGTGACTTGGGCTTTTCCAAATTCACTTTTGGCTAGGTTTATCACCAAACCTGCCTCCTGAAGTTGATCAAATAACTCCATCAGATGTTTCAAATGTTCTGCCCATGTCTGGTTGAAAATTACCAGATCGTCGATGTATACCGCACAATTGGGTAATCCTGAAACAACTTTGTTAGTTAACCGTTGAAATGTGGCTGGGGCGTTTTTCATGCCAAATGGCATAACTTTGAATTGGTATATACCACCTGGAGTCACAAAAGCTGAAATCTCCTTCGCCCTTTCGGATAAAGGTACCTGCCAGTAACCTTTAAGTAAATCCAGTTTGGAAATAAAAGCTGATTGTCCCACTTTCTCAGTGCAATCCTCCAAACGTGGGATAGGATAAGATTCCATTCTTGTAACTGCATTAACCTTTCTATAGTCCACACACAAACGTTGGGTACTGTCTGGTTTAGGTACCGTCACCATGGGTGAGCTCCATTGGCTGCAACCCACTTCAATTATGCC
Organism: Scyliorhinus canicula; assembly: GCF_902713615.1. Lineage (NCBI taxonomy): Eukaryota > Metazoa > Chordata > Chondrichthyes > Carcharhiniformes > Scyliorhinidae > Scyliorhinus > Scyliorhinus canicula. Next base: position 162,166,963 of record NC_052158.1, read on the forward strand.
ATTTTTAAGCATACTCTCAATCTCTTTGTTAACCTGTGCCAATTTTAAAGGGTTAAGTCTATGTGGATGTTGTTTGATTGGAACAGCATTTCCCACATCTACATCATGTATAGCCATTTTAGTACTTCCCACTTTATCTCTACAAGCTTGCCCACGCGATATCAATAACTCTTTCAGGTCAGCTTCTTTCTCCTTTGGAAGGTACCTCGACAATTTATCCCAATTTTTAAGTACATCCTCATTTTCCAATTTAATTTGAGGTATGTCAAATTCACAGTCATCTGGATTTGGTTCGTCACTTTGAGTTAGAATCATTAAAACCTCCTTTTTCTCTCCTTCCCTTTCAAAGTATCTTTTAAGCATATTCACATGACACACTCAGTGAGTCTTCCTTCTATCTGGTGTTTTTACCACATAATTCATCTCACTTAATTTCCTTTCAATCTGATAAGGTCCACAAAACCTTGCTTTTAAACGTACACCTACCACTGGTAACAACACTAAAACTTTATCCCCACTGGCAAAATTACAAACTTTGGATTTCTTGTTCGCTGCCCGTTTCATCACATGTTGTGCAACTTTTAAATGTTGTCTCGCCAATTCACCTGCTCTATTTAATCTTTCCCTAAAATTCGCCACGTAATCCAATAGTGTCATTTCTGATTTCTCACTCACCAATTTTTCCTTAATCAATTTAAGTGGTCCTCTTACCTCATGACCAAAAATTAGTTCAAAAGGACTAAATTTGGTTGACTCATTAGGTGCATCCATAATTGCAAACAGTACGAATGGAATTCCTTTGTCTCAATCTTCTGGATAATCTTGACAATAAGCCCTCAATATTGCCTTTAATGTCTGATGCCACCTTTCTAAAGCTCTCTGTGATTCTGGATGGTACGCTGTTGACTTAAATTGTTTTATTCCTTAGTTATCCATAACTTCTTTGAATAACCTGGAAGTAAAATTTGATCCTTGATCCGATTGTATTTCTGTGGGTAGTCCATATCTCGTAAAGAATTTAAGTAACTCCTCCACAATCTTTTTAGCTGTAATATTAAGTACCGGAATGGCCTCTGGAAACCTAGTAGACACATCCATTATCGTCAAAAGATATTGCTTCCCACTTTTCATTTTAGGAAGCAGTTGTACGCAATCAATTAGGACCCATGTAAAAGGTTCCTCAAATGCTGGAATGGGTATTAAGGGCGCTGGTTTTATCACTGCTTGAGGTTTCCCTATCACTTGACATGTGTGACATGATTGACAAAATTTAACGACATCTTTATGTAGTCCAGGCCAATAAAAATGTTTCTGGATTTTAACTTGGGTTTTCCTTATTCCCAAATGACCTCCCACTGGTGAAATGAAATGAAAATCGCTTATTGTCACGAGTAGGCTTCAATGAAGTTACTGTGAAAAGCCCCTAGTCGCCACATTCCGGCGCCTGTCCGGGGAGGCTGGTACGGGAATCGAACCGTGCTGCTGGCCTGCTTGGTCTGCTTTAAATCTCATGTGCTACTCGCAATATCTCCTTTCTATACCGTACCGGCAATACTACTTGATGAACATCTGCCCACTTTTCATCCGCCTGCATATGTACAGGTCTCCATTTTCTCATCAAGACATCACTTTTATGGTAATAACACTCTGGTACACACGCAGATTCCTCTTCCGTATATGCTTTCTGACACACCGGTTTTATGTCTATATCTCTCTATTGTAACTCCGCTAATTTTCCTGAACTAAAAATATCTGCCTAATCCTCCACCTGTTCTTGTTCTTTTTCAACCATCTGATCATAAATCGTTTCCGATAATTGCACTTCAACTTCATCTTCACTCTCTGATTTCTCCTCTTGTCTTAACCTGTGACTTTGCGACCTTGTTACTACACAATCCAGAAAAGTCCCAGGATATTCGTCCTTCAACACTTCAGTTGTCTGATTCTCTTCTGGCTTATCAACCACCATAGGCATCACTCCCACCCATGATCCAGCTATATTATTACCCAAGATAAACTGTATTTCTGGACAAGATAGTTTCTCTATTACTCCTACTACCACTTCACCACTCTTCACTGGACTTTCCAACCTTACCTTATACAATGGAACACTACTCCTCTCACCCTGAATTCCACATATCACCACCTTTTCTGGCAACATTCTTCCCAAACAACATAACTCCTCATCTCTTACCATTAAAAATTGACTAGCTCCCATATCTCTTAAAATTGTGACTTATTTACCTGCTCCTCCTGATACACATGAGTAAACTTTACCCACACAAGTAAATTCTTTAAAGCGATCTGGCACCTTCTTATCAATCACCTCTTGATCAGGCTGTACAATCTTTTACACCTCCTTCGCTTCACTTGGGCTTTCCTTTCCCACTTTAACAAATCCCACTGTCTTATCCTGTTTTACCACATCAGCCTTCCCAGTGCTTTTCTTCAACCACCAACACTGTGACTTTACATGGCTTAGTTTATTACAGTGAAAACATTTGAAACTTTATTTCATTTATGTTCCATCCTCCTGGATTTCTTTTTTAATCTGAGGTACACTCTCTTTATTATCTCCCATCAGATCACCTTTACCTTTATCACTTGAGTATTTCTCATGTCCCCAGTTTCTATCCCTCACCGGCTGAAACTGATGTCAGAAACCAAGCTTTGATTTATGAACTAATTCATAATGATCTGCCAATTCTGCTGCTAATCTCGCTGTTTTAACCCTCTGGTCTTCCACATAAGTTCGCACTACATCAGGAATTGAATTTTGAAACTCCTTTAAAAGTATAATTTCTCCGAGAGCTTCATACGTTTGGTCTATTTTCAAAGCCCTTATCCACCTATCAAAATTTTCTGTTTGAGCCTTTCAAACTCCATGTATGTTTGACCAAATTTTTTTCTTAAATTTCCAAATCTTTGTCTGTAAGCTTCAGGCACTAGCTCATATGCACCTAAGATGGATATTTTTCACCTCCTCACACGTCCCAGATACATCCTCCGTTAGTGATGCAAACACTTCACTAGCGCTACCTCCCAAATTTGTTTGAATCAGTCATACCCACATGTCCTGTGGCCATTTCATTTGTTTAGCCATCTTCTCAAATGAAATGAAAAAGGCTTCCACCTCCTTCTCGTCAAACCTTGGCAATGTTTGGACATATTTAAATAGATTCCCAGCAAGCCTTCGACTTTGACGCTCTTTCTCACTGTCCTCATCACTATCATCCAACTGTACGTTTCCCTTTACATCTGCCAATTTTAACTTACTGTCATGTTTAATGGCCATTTTCTGAAGTTCAAACTCTTTCTCTTTATCTTTTTTCCTGATAACCCCTTGTCCTTCTTTTTGTTCTGCTCAGGCTATTCTTTCTTTTATCCTTTCTTCTCTCTCCTTTTTTCTCTCTCTGTTTATTTTTCCTCTCTATCTCTTTCTCTCTCTCTTTCTTTTCCCTGTCTCTCGTATTCAAGCTGCTTTAATTCTTTCTCATGTTCCATTTGTTTGATTTGTAACTGAATTCTTGCCATTTCCAATGAGTCAAACTCTATCTCAGGGAACTTTAAATGCTTAGCCACCACCGTAATCACCTCATCTTTTCACATTTTGTCAGGAAACGTTAACTGCAATGTGTTTGCCAAATCTAACAGTCTGCTTTTAGTCTCTGTCTATAAGGTACTGTGTGTGACCGTCTCCACCCCCAAAAACTTCTGAGCCTCTGAAAGAGCCATTTTCCACAACACACTCCCTCCTTAAACTGAAATACCACACCTGAAAAACACCCACAATATGCTCACCCCTCACTGTCTTCAAGTTCACTAAGCCAATCCAATATATTTTTATCCCTCTCGAGCCCCCAATTTGTTATGGGCCAGGGTTTAAAGAAACCCAAGTGTATTGTGGAGTTCACCTGACCCACAACTTTTAATAGATTGTGGTATGGGGAGCACACGGCCCACTCTGCAGGTGTGGTGCAAACAGAGCTTTACAGTACTTTTAATTTAAAACAATGTTTATTCTATGAATTCAAGTTAATCTTTTAAAACATACAGTGAACATCTTAGTAACCATCAATTCAAATACAACCCCCAAAGAATACAACACTAAGTAATCCTTAATAACTTCCCAAACAACATCTAGAAGACAAAAGAAACACCTTTCAACAGAAGCACATTAGGTTTACATTCACTACTGAGAACATTTATAATTCTGAATTCAGCAAATGTTTAAGAGATAGTCTTTTCATGGCAGAGAGATCAACAGTACACCTGCTCTGTCTGGCTTCAGCTCCAACACTGAAAACAAAACTAAAGAGCACCCTGCAGCAAACAGCCTAAAATGAAAGTAAAAAACTGACAGACAGCCCAGCTCCACCCACTCTCTGACATCACTGCAGTAGTAAACACTCATTTCTTACAGGTACATTTCTGAAGCACCCATTTCTTAAAGGTACTCTCACATTACATAATTAATTAATTAATTACTTAAGCATAATTTAGAGGAGTATCTATGCCAGAGACCGTAGAGTACTGTATTTAGCATTTACATGTATAGTAGAAATCTAGTGCTGGGAAATGTATAGTTAGAACAAGGAATAAACAGTGCAGAAGGAGGCCATTCGGCCCATCGAGTCTGCACCGACCCACTTAACCCCTCACTTCCACCCTATCCCCGTAACCCACTAACCCCTCCTAACTTTTTTTGGTCAGTAAGGCCAATCCACCAAAACCTTCATGTCTTTGGACTGTGGGAGGAAACCGGAGCACCCGGAGGAAACCCACACAGACACAGGGAGAACGTGTAGACTCCGCACAGACAGTGACCCAGCAGGGAATCGAACCTGGGACCCTGGCGCTGTGAAGCCACAGTGCTACCGTGCTGCCCATGTTAACAGTAACTTTAAAAAAAAAATTATTTTAAAATGTAATTTATCAATTAGTTAACGTAGTTTCAATTAGAGGGGTGCAGTGCTCTGACTGTGAGATGTGACAGGTCCGGGAGGCTTCCAGCATCCCGAATGGCTTCATCTGCAGAAAGTGCCCCCAACTGGAGCCCCTCACAGACTGCATGGTTCGATTGGTGCAGCAGTTAGATATAGGAGCATGCAGGTGGCGGAAAGCGTCGGACATAGCAGTTATATAGATGTGGTCACACCCAAGGTACAGGCAGAGAGATGGGTAACCACCAGAAGGGGAAGGCGGTCAGTGCAGGAACCCCCTGTGGTTGTCCCCCTCTGGAACAGGTATACCCCTTTGGATACTGTCGGGGAGGATAGCCTATCGGGAAAACAGCAGCAGCCAGAGCATTGGCACCACAGCTGGCTCTGATGTTCAGAAGGGAGGGTCAATGCGCAGAAGAGCAATAGTCATAGGGGACTCTATAGTCAGGGGCACAGATAGGCGCTTCTGTAGATGTGAAAGAGACTCCAGGATGGTATGTTGCCTCCCTGGTGCCAGGGTCCAGGATGTCTCTGAACAGGTAACGGGCATCCTGAAGCTGGAGGGCAAACAGGCAGAGGTCGTTGTACATATTGGTATTAACGGCATAGGCAGGAAGGGGCATGAGGTCCTGCAGCAGGAGTTCAGGGAGCTAGGCAGAAAGTTAAAAGATAGGACCTCTAGGGTTATAATCTCGGGATTACTCCCTGTGCCACGTGCCAGTGAGGCGAGAAATAGGAAGATAGAGCAGCTAAGCACGTGGTTAAACAGCTGGTGTAGGAGGGAGGGTTTCCGTTATCTGGACCACTGGGAGCTCTTCCGGGGCAGGTGTGACCTGTATAAGGACGGGTTGCATCTAAACTGGAGAGGCATAAATATCCTGGCCACGAGGTTTGCTAGTGTCACACGGGAGGGTTTAAACTAGTATGGCAGGGGGGTGGGTACCAGAGCAATAGGTCAGAAGGTGAAAGCATTGAGGGAGAACTAGGGAATAGGACCAGTATGGCTCTGAGGCAGAGCAGACAGGGAGATGTTGCTGAAAACAGCGGGTCTGGTGGCCTGAAGTGTATATGTTTTAATGCAAGAAGTATAACAAGTAAGGCTTAGAGCTTGGATTAGTACTTGGAACTATGATCTTGTTGCCATTACAGAGACCTGGTTGAGGGAAGGACAGGATTGGCAGCTAAACGTTCCAGGATTTAGATGTGTAGTAATCCACGGGAGGCAGGAGTTCCGTCACCACACCAATATTTATTTACAATAACGATATTACAGGAGCAGCTACAAACAGTGCTGCTAGCAGTCCAGTCAACTTAAGACTGGCTCACAAAGCCTACACAGGTGCTTATATGGACCCCCTCAATGAGCTGTCATTGAGGGAGCTCATACTCCAATTGGCCAACCAATAAAGCCAATTGGAGTTCATTACACCCCTCCCCCCCAAGGTCCGGGGAATTCCTGCCAGCTGGCATTCCTCTGAGCTTCTTCCAGCTCCTCATGTCTGGGTCTGTCACCTCTGTGTCGTCCGCCAGGTTGTTGTCCGAAGTGGGCGGGGTGTACCTTATAGATGCCCGTCTTTTCCTTGACAACCTCCTTGGAAGTTGTTCATCCTCCTCCTCGGGGAGAGGTGTCGCGGCGGCCTCGTCGAGTGTGTCCATCTCCGACTCTGACGACTGGATGACGGGGTCTGGAGAAATTGCTCGGGGCTGGGGTGTGGGTATCCTTTCCGTCTGGGCTATCCCAGCTTGAGGCGGTCCTGCTTCGCCTGCCTCCAGGTGTGGTTCCACTGCCCTTATTTGGTCTAGGTGTTTCTTCAGCACCTTGCCTCCTATTGAAACCTCATAGCATATGGGCCCTGTTTGGGACTCTACCGTGCCTTTGACCCACGTTGGTCCATTCCCATAATTCTTGACCCAAACCGGTGCCCCCACCTGGAAATGTCTCTGCTGCCGACTATTATCATGCCCCCTGCGTTGGGCCTCCTGTTGTTTCTCCACTTTCCCCGTTAAATTTGGGAAAAGGAGACTCAGCCTCGTTCGCAGCCGCCTTCCCATTAAGAGTTCAGCTGGCGGTATGCCCGTTGTGGAATGCGGTGTGGTCCTGTAATCAAACAGCCAGTGGGAGAGCTTTGTGTCCATTGATGCTGCCGGCTGCTTCTCGAGTCCCGCTTTAAGTGTCTGGACCGCTCTCTCTGCCAGGCCGTTGGTCGCTGGATGGTAAGGGGCTGTTTTGATGTGACGGACTCCGTTTTCCTTCAGGAATTTTCCAAATTCCCCACTTGTGAATGCCGTTCCGTTGTCCGACACCAATACCTCCGGAAGTCCATGTGTTGCAAACGAGGCCCTGAGCTTTTCAATTGTCGATGCTGTGCTTGCCGTGTTTACCCGGTGGACATTCAACCATTTGGAGTGGGCGTCCACTATCACCAAAAACATTGCCCATGAAAGGGCCGGCGTGGTCAATATGCAGGCGGGTCCACGGTCTGCCTGGCCATTCCCACGGGTGCAATGGCGCAGCTGGTGGCACTCTTTGCCCCTGTTGGCACTCCTGGCACCGACGTACCAAGGCTGCTATGTCTGGTCCTGCTATGTCCAAACCTGGCCACCAAACGTAGCTTCGAGCTAGCATCTTCATTTTAGACACCCCTGTGTGTCCGTGATGTAACTCAGTTAAGATTGACTGACGGCCCTGAGCTGGGACGATTACCCGGGCTCCCCATAATAGGATACCGTCTTCTACGGTTATTTGGTCCCTTCTGCTCCAGTATGGGTGCATCTGGGGCTCCCCTGGTCTTTCCAGTTCCCCTGTTAGCAGTAAATGCTTCATCTTGGCTAAAACTGGGCCTTTTTGCGTCCACAACCGAATATGTTGTGCGTCTACTGGTAGGGTGTCCAAAAAATTTAGAGTCATTACTGTCTCCTCTACTTTTGGTATTTGCGGCGGAGTGTCCGGGAGGGGAAGTCTGCTCAAAGCATCTGCATTTGCTACTCGCGTTCCCGGTCTGTGCTCCAGAACGTATCTATATGCCGCCAGTAGCAACGCCCAGCGTTGGATTCTAGCTGATGCGATCGGGGGTATTGACTTGACTTCTTTTAATAACCCTAATAACGGCTTATGGTCCGTCACTATGGTGAATTTCCGCCCGTACAGATACTGGTGAAATTTCTTTACTGCGAATATCACCGCCAGTCCTTCCTTCTCGATTTGGGCGTACTTCCTCTCAGCCATCGCCAAGGTCCTCGAAGCATAGGCTATTGGCCGTTCTTCCCCATTCCTTCCTCTATGGGCTAAGACGGCTCCTACCCCGTAGGGGGATGCATCACAAGTGACCACCAACTCCTTCCTTGGGTCATAATGCTCTAGGACATTTTTGGATGACAGCTGTTCCTTAATGTCCCTAAATGCTCGGTTTTGGCGGGTGGACCATTTCCATTCTTGCCCCTTTTTTAGTAGCTGTTGGAGGGGTTCTAGGATGGACGCCCTATTTTCAATAAATTTTCCATAATAGGTTACCAACCCTAGAAATGATCGTAACTCCTGGACCGTGGTGGGAGCTGGGGCTTCTTTTATTTCCCTTACTCTGTCTTCTAATGGGTGTAAGCCTGACTCGTCTACTTTATATCCCAGGTACGTCACTTGTGGGGCCAGAAAAACACATTTTTCCTCTGGGAGCCCTTGTCCAGTTTTAACTGCAGGTAGGCGTGGCTCATGTCCAGTTTCGTGAACAAAAGCCCACCTGGCAATTTGGCATATAGGTCGTCTATTTTCGGGATTGGGTATTTGTCCAGCAGTGAGTATTTGTTTACTGTCTGTTTGAAATCTCCACAGAGACGTATGGAGCCGTCTGGCTTCAAAATTGGTACCACCGGCGCTGCCCATTCCGAGAACTGTACTGGTCTGATAATGCCGTCGCGCCGTAACCTTTCTATTTCGTCATCTACTTTCTTCCTTAATGCAAAAGGTACCGGCCTGGCCTTACAAAATTTCAGAAGGGCTTCTGGGTCCACGTGCAAAGTTGCTTTGGCGCCTATGATTTCCCCCAAACCTTCCTGGAAGACCTCCGGGTATTTTTGGAGTACTCCACTCAACTGCCCGCTTCCACTCTGGAAAATATTCATCCAATCTAATTTTAGGTCTTTCAGCCAGTTCCGTCCAATTAAGCTCGGTCCGGAGCCCTCTACTATCGTCAACGGTAATCTGAGCAATTGTTTCTCATATTCCACGGGTACATGAGTCATGCCTAGAACTTCCAGGGGTTCCCCCGTGTAGGTTTTAAGTTTCGTCAATGTTTTTGTTAGGGTTAGTGGCTGGAGTCCATCCTTGATTTTTCTAAATGCTGCCACTCCCATTACTGATACGGCCACACCCGTGTCTATTTCCATTATTGTCGTTCGCCCATTCACCCGTGGGGTAATCCTAATGGGTTCTGCTTTCTTCGTTGCAATATTATATAATTGTTCCCCTTCGGAGGAGGATGGGGCGTCTAGGTTGTGTACTTCCCTGCGTCCCCACCTGCTATTTCTCTTTTGCCACCTCCTTCTAGGGTTTCTGTCATTGTTACCCCACTCTGTCTGGTGCCAGAAACGGTCCTTCTCTGTTGGGGGAGCCTCAGCCGGTACTTCCCTCTGTCTCCAGTTAGTCCTGGCAGACTTGGGGACAGTTCTGGGGTTTTCCTTTTTCCCTCTATTCCTCAGGTTTTTCCTGAGTGCGGCTATCTGGTAGCAGGACCCGTTGTGGTAGTCCCTCTCACAGATATCTACCTCCATTGGCGTGCCCTGTAGTTCCTGCGCCCCACTTGCTGCCTTTTCTAGGGACAGTGCAAGCTGAAACGCCTGCCTGCAGTCTAGCTCCGTTTCCGCCAGCAGGCGTTTCTGTATTGAGAGGTTGTTTATACCACACACTAACCGGTCCCGAAACATTTCATTTAGCGTCGGACCGAACTCACATTTTTCCGCCAGCCTTCTCAGGCGGGTCAAGAAATTTGTGACTGACTCCCTGTCTTCCCGATTCGCTGTGTAAAATCTGTATCTACGCAAAATGAGGAGTAGTTTTGGGTCGTAGTGCTCTTTCACCAATTCCGTTACTTCTTGGAAAGTTTTTGTGTCCGGCGCATCGGGATAAGTCAGACTACGTATAATGGCGAAAGCGGAGGGTCCGCACGCCAACAGCAGGATAAGCCGTCTCCTTTCGTCCGTCAGTATATCATTTGCCCGGAAGAAGTAACACATTCTCTCCACATACTGGGACCAGTCCTCAATAGCCGGGTCGAATGTCTCTAACCTTCCAAAAAACGGCATTTTTAAAATGGCAAGGCTTACCCTCCGAGTGCGGCAGCTGGTATCCGCAAAATTCGTAGTTTACCTCGTCGCCACTGTAGTAATCCACGGGAGGCAGGAGTTCCGTCACCACACCAATATTTATTTACAATAACGATATTACAGGAGCAGCTACAAACAGTGCTGCTAGCAGTCCAGTCAACTTAAGACTGGCTCACAAAGCCTACACAGGTGCTTATATGGGCCCCCTCAATGAGTTATCATTGAGGGAGCTCATACTCCAATTGGCCAACCAGTAAAGCCAATTGGAGTTCATTACAAGATGTTTCAGGCTGGGTAGGGGGGGATGTAAAAGGGGTGGCGGAGTTGCGCTACGGGTTAGGGAGAATATCACAGCTGTACTGCGGGAGGACACCTCAGAGGGCAGTGAGGCTATATGGGTAGAGATCAGGAATAAGAAGGGTGCAGTCACAATGTTGGAGGTTTATGACAGGCCTCCCAACAGCCAGCGAGAGATAGAGGAGCAGATAGGTAGACAGATTTTGGAAAGGAGTAAAAGCAACAGGGTTGTTGTGATGGGAGACTTTAACTACCCCAATATTGACTGGGACTCACTTTGTGCTAGGGGCTGAGACCGGGCAGAGTTTGTAAGAAGCATCCAGGAGGGCTTCTTAAAACAATATGTAGACAGTCCAACTAGGGAAGGGGCTGTACTGGACCTGGTATTGGGGAATGAGCCCGGCCAGGTGGTAGAAGTTTCAGTAGGGGAGCATTTCGGGAACAGTGACCACAATTCAGTAAGTTTTAAAGTGCTGGTGGACAAGGATAAGAGTGGTCCTAGGGTGAATGTGCTAAATTGGGGGAAGGCTAATTATAACAATATTAGGTGAGAACTGACTGAAGAACCTAGATTGGGGGGGGGGGGGGGGGGGGATGTTTGAGGCTAAATCAACATCTGACATGTGGGAGGCTTTCAAATGTCAGTTGAAAGGAATTCAGGACCAGCATGTTCCTGTGAGGAAGAAGGACAAATATGGAAAATTTCACGATCCTTGGATAACGAGAGATATTGTAGGCCTCATCAAAAAGAAAAAGGAGGCATTTGTCAGGGCTAGAAGGCTGGGAACAGACAAAGCCTGTGTGGAATATATGGAAAGTAGGAAGGAGTCAGGAGGGCTAAAAGGAATCATGAAAAGTTATTGGCAAATAGGGTTAAGGAAAATCCCAAGGCTTTTTACACGTACATAAAAAGCAAGAAGGTAGCCAGGGAAAGGGTTGGCCCACTGAAGGACAGGGGAGGGAATATATGTGTGGAGCCAGAGGAAATGGGCGAGGTACTGAATGAATACTTTGCATCGGTATTCACCAAAGAGAAGGAATTGGTGGATGTCGCGTCTGGAGAAGGGTGTGTAGATAGCCTGGGTCACATTGAGATCCAAAAAGACGAGGTGTTGGGCGTCTTGAAAAATATTAAGGTGGATAAGTCCCCAGGGCCTGATGGGATCTACCCCAGAATACTGAAGGAAGCAAGAGTGGAAATTGCTGAGGCCTTGACAGAAATCTTTGGATCCTCACTGTCTTCAGGTGATGTCCCGTAGGACTGGAGAATGGCCAATGTTGTTCCTTTGTTTAAGAAGGGTAGCAAGGATAATCCAGGGAACTACAGGCCAGTGAGCCTTACGTCAGTGGTAGGGAAATTACTGGAGAGATTTCTTCGAGACAGGATCTACTCCCATTTGGAAGCAAATGGAGGTATTAGCGAGTGACAGCACCGTTTTGTGAAGTGAAGGTCGTGTCTCACTAACTTGTTGGAGTTTTTCGAGGCGGTCACAAAGATGTTTGATGCAGGTAGGGCAGTGGATGGTGTCTATATGGACTTCAGTAAGGCCTTTGACAAGGTCCCTTTTGGCAGACTGGTACAAAAGATGAAGTCACACGGGATCAGGGGTGAGCTGGCAAGATGGATACAGGACTGGCTAGGTCATAGAAGACAGAGGGTAGCAATGGAAGGGTGCTTTTCTGATTGGAGGGCTGTGACTAGTGGTGTTCCGCAGGGATCAGTGCTGGGACCTTTGCTGTTCGCAGTATGTATAAATGATTTGGATGAAAATGTAACTGGTCTGATTAGAAAGTTTGCAGACGACACAAAGGTTGGTGGAATTGCGGATAGCGATGCGGACTCAGAGGATAAAGCAGGATTTAGATTGTTTGGAGACTTGGGCAGAGAGATGGCAGATGGAGTTTAATCCGGACAAATGTGAGGTAATGCATTTTGGAAGGTCTAATACAGGTAGGGAATATACAGTGAATGGTAGAACCCTCAAGAGTATTGAAAGTCAGGGAGATCTAGATGTAGAGGTCCACAGGTCACTGAAAGGGGCAACACAGGTGGAGAAGGTAGTCAAGATGGCATACGGTATGCTTGCCTTCATTGGCCGGGGCATTGAGTATAAAATTGGCAAGTCATGTTGCAGCTGTGTAGAATAGCTGTGTAAAAATGTGCCTCGCCCATTTTTTCTTTGTAAAACTAGACATAGCCTCAAAATCGGAGAATCCAGCTCCATATTAAACAGCAGAGCAGCTCGAAGGGCTGAATGGCCATCCTGTTCCTGTTTCTTATGGTCGTATCTCACCCTCTCTCCATTACCCTCTCTCACATGCTCTCTCACACCATCTTTGTCTTTGATCTCCCTCTCTCACATAAACTTACTCCCTCTCTCTCTCCCGCCCTCACACACACGCTCTCCAAGTGTAATACAGTTAATGTTCTACAGAACCCTCCTTTTAATCTAATGGTCATCACACTTTTCCAATCTGTGGCCATTCATGCTCCTAACATTTTGGTCATTTAATAATTGACTGACTTACGGACAGTCTCTAACCGTGCGCATTGCAAATAGAAATTAGAAAGTTATTAGTAATGTGTTTGAAGAGTCAAAGAGAGCCTCAGTTGGGGGAAAGTTTAGGAGCACTGAATGCCGGTGTGAAATTGCTCTTCAAATATTTACTCAAGTACATGTGCTTATCTCTCAAACAGAGTTATTGACATAATGATTAAAAGTCTTCCTCTTTCCTGATGATATGAACGTTCACACATGGGCCCGTAACTTCCTTTCTGATCACTGAATTAAGTCAGTGGTCTGTCGCACATGCACGACGCGATGACCCAGAGGGACGGACGTACCAGCATCTGCGTAAACTCCCTGTCCAGTTTTTCAAACCTGCTTGACTGGAGCGAATGAATGCTAACATTTGCCTTCCTAACTGCCGACTGAACCTGCATATTAACCTTCAGAGAATCCCGCCCAGGATTCCCGAGCCCCTTTGTGCTTCTGATTTCCTAAGCATTTCCCCATTTGGAAAATAGTCTATGCCTAAATTCCTCCTTCCAAAGTGTGCAACCTCACACTTTTCCACATTGTATTTCATTTGCCACTTCATTGCCCACTCTCCTGGCTTGTCCAAATCCTTCTGCAGCCCCCTTGCTTCCTCAATACTACCTGCCCCTCTGCAGATCTTTGTATCATCTGCAAACTTAGCAACAGCGCCTTCAGTACCTTCTTCCAGACCATGTCAACAGGGGTGGTACCAGAGGATTGGAGAGTGGCTAATGTCGTGCCCCTGTTCAAAAAAGGGGATAGGGATAACCCTGGGAATTACAGGCCAGTTAGTCTTACTTCGGTCGTAGGCAAAGTAATGGAAAGGGAACTGAGGGATAGGATTTCTGAGCATCTGGAAAGAAACTGCTTGATTAGGGATAGTCAGCACGGATTTGTGAGGGGTAGGTCTTGCCTTACAAGTCTTATTGACTTCTTTGAGGAGGTGACCAAGCAAGTGGATGAAGGTAAAGCAGTGAATGTAGTGTACATGGATTTTAGTAAGGCATTTGATAAGGTTCCCCATGGTAGGCTTATGCAGAAAGTAAGGAGGCATGGGATAGTGGGAAATTTGGCCAGTTGGATAACAAACTGGCTAACTGATAGAAGACAGAGAGTTGTGGTGGATGGCAAATATTCAGCCTGGAGCCCAGTTATCAGTGGCGTACCGCAGGGATCAGTTCAGGGTCCTCTGCTGTTTGTGATTTTAATTAACAACTTGGATGAGGGAGTTGAAGGGTGGGTCAGTAAATTTGCAGATGATACGAAGATTGGTGGAGTTGTGGATAGAATGCAGAGCTGGGCTGAGAAGTGGCAGATGGCGTTTAACCCTGACAAGTTTGAGGTTGTCCATTTTGGAAGGACAAATATGAATGCGGAATACAGGGTTAATGGTAGGGTTCTTGGCAATGTGGAGGAGCAGAGAGATCTTGGGGTCTATGTTCATAGATCTTTGAAAGTTGCCACTCAAGTGGATAGAGCTGTGAAGAAGGCCTATGGTATGCTAGCGTTCATTAGCAGAGGGATTGAATTTAAGAGCCGTGAGGTGATGATGCAGCTGTACAAAACCTTGGTCAGGCCACATTTGGAGTACTGTGTGCAGTTCTGGTCACCTCATTTTAGGAAGGATGTGGAAGCTTTGGAAAAGGTGCAAAGGAGATTTACCAGGATGTTGCCTGGAATGGAGAGTAGGTCATACGAGGAAAGGTTGAGGGTGCTAGGCCTTTTCTCATTAGAACGGAGAAGGATGAGGGTCGACTTGATAGAGGTTTATAAGATGATTAGGGGAATAGATAGAGTAGACAGTCAGAGACTTTTTCCTCGGGTGGAACACACCATTACAAGGGGACATAAATTTAAGATAAATGGTGGAAGATATAGGGGGGATGTCAGAGGTAGGTTCTTTACCCAGAGAGTAGTGGGGGCATGGAATGCACTGCCTGTGGAAGTAGTTGAGTCGGAAAATTTAGGGACCTTCAAGCGGCTATTGGATAGGTACATGGATTAGGGTAGAATAATGTAGTGTAGGTTAACTTCTTAAGGGCAGCACGGTAGCATTGTGGATAGCACAATTGCTTCACAGCTCCAGGGTCCCAAGTTCGATTCCGACTTGGGTCGCTGTCTGTGTGGAGTCTGCACATCCTCCCCGTGACTGCGTGGGTTTCCTCCGGGTACTCCGGTTTCCTCCCACAGTCCAAAGATGTGCAGGTTGGGTGGATTGGCCATGAAAAATTGTCCAAAATTCTATGATTAACCTAGGACAAAAGTTCGGCGCAACATCGTGGGCTGAAGGGCCTGTTCTGTGCTGTATTTCTCTATCTCTATTAATGTATATTGTAAAAAGTTGTGGTCCCAGTACAGACCCCTGAGGCACACCACTAGTCACCGGCTGCCATCCTGTAATAGACCCCTTTATCCCCACTCTCTGCCTTCTGCCAGTCAGCCAATCCTCTATCCATGCCAGGATCTTACCCTGAACACCATGGGCTTTTAACGTATTTAACAGTCTCTTATGCGGCACCTTGTCAAAGGCCTTCTGGAAATCTAAAGAAATCACGTCCACTGGTTCTCCTTTGTCTAACTTCCTTGTTACTTCCTCAAAGAACTCTAACGAAGCCGAGCTGACTCAATCCTATTTTATCATACACTTCCAAGTACTTCGCGATCTCAGTTGTTGTGCTTGTAAAATTAACAATTGATATGTCTGAACCTTCTCTCCCTCCTCATCTCACTCCCTCTCTCTGTCTCTCCCCTTCTGCCCATTGCCCCCACTCTCTCCCTCCCTCTCCTCCCTCCCCTTTACAAATAGGCAGAATTATTGCGTTTAAGTGAGAAAATATATTTTATTGAAAGAAATTTGAGTTTATTACACAAAATGTAATTGTTCAGCTGATAGAGTGAAATGTTAAGTTAAATGTAAACTGGTTTCAAAGTTTGGTAATTATAAAATTATTTTTATAAATAAATGTTTCCCATTAAACTTTGCAAGCTTCGACCAATGTTTCACTGAAACATCAGAACAGAACATTGAATGAGGAGATAATTATAAATGAATAAGATAATTGAAGTAAACATAAGGCAGAAACATAATAAGACGGGGAACACAGGTCGATGCTGCTGCCTCACAACACCAGGGACCCGGGTTTAATTTGGATCTTGGGTGACTTTGTGGTGTTTCCACTTCCTCCACGTGTGTGCGTGGGTCTCACCCCCACAACCCACAGATGTGCAGGGTAGGTGGATTTACCACACTAAATTGTATCTTATTTGGAAAAATTAAAAAACAATGCCTTCCCACAAGGGGGTCACAAGGGGGCCTGGCTAGATCGAACCTGCTCCGCACTGGAGCCTGCGCAGACTATTGGCTGGAGGCCTGAGGCTGCCGGTGATTAAGGAAGTTCCACCGCAATTTCCAAGGACAGCAAAGTGTAAATATCTCTAGCCCAGAATCAGCGGCCCGTGTTTTTCGCTGGACAGCTGGTTCGTGATGCAGAGCTAGGCCAGCTGCGTGGGTTCAATTCCCGTACCGGCTGAGGTTATTCATGAAGGCCCCGCCTTCTCAACCTCGCCCCTCGCCTGAGGTGTGGTGACCCTCAGGTTAAACCACCACCAGCCAGCTCTACCCCCTCAACAGAGAACATAGAACATAGAACATAGAATGATACAGCGCAGTACAGGCCCTTCGGCCCTCGATGTTGCACCGACATGGAAAAAAACTAAAGGCCATCTAACCTACACTATGCCCTTATCATCCATATGCTTATCCAATAAATTTTTAAACGCCCTCAATGTTGGCGAGTTCACTACTGTTGCAGGTAGGGCATTCCACGGCCTCACCACTCTTTGCGTAAAAAACCCCACCTCTGACCTCTGTCCTATATCTATTACCCCTCAATTTAAGGCTATGTCCCCTCGTGCTAGCCACCTCCATCCGCGGGAGAAGGCTCTCACTGTCCACCCTATCTAACCCTCTGATCATTTTGTATGCCTCTATTAAGTCACCTCTTAACCTTCTTCTCTCTAACGAAAACAACCTCAAGTCCATCAGCCTTTCCTCATAAGATTTTCCCTCCATACCAGGCAACATCCTGGTAAATCTCCTCTGCACCCGTTCCAAAGCTTCCATGTCCTTCCTATAATGAGGCGACCAGAACTGTACGCAATACTCCAAATGCGGCCGTACTAGAGTTTTGTACAACTGCAACATGACCTCATGGCTCCAGAACTCAATCCCTCTACCAATAAAGGCCAACACACCATAGGCCTTCTTCACAACCCTATCAACTTGGGTGGCAACTTTCAGGGATCTATGTACATGGACACCGAGATCCCTCTGCTCATCCACACTACCAAGAATTTTACCATTAGCCA
This sequence comes from Scyliorhinus canicula, assembly GCF_902713615.1. NCBI lineage: Eukaryota > Metazoa > Chordata > Chondrichthyes > Carcharhiniformes > Scyliorhinidae > Scyliorhinus > Scyliorhinus canicula. Next base: position 162,184,427 of record NC_052158.1, read on the forward strand.
AATATTCCGCATTCCTGTTATTCTTTCCAAAGTGAATCACCTCACACTTCTCCACATTAAACTCCAGTTGCCACCTCTCAGCCCAGCTCTGCAGCTTATCTATGTCCCTCTGTAACCTGCAACATCCTTCTGCACTGTCTACAGCTCCACCGACTTTAGTGTTGTCTGCAAATTTACTCACCCATCCTTCTGCGCCCTCCTCTAGGTCATTTATAAAAATGACAAACAGCAACGGCCCCAGAACAGATCCTTGTGGTACGCCACTCGTAACTGAACTCCATTCTGAACATTTCCCATCAACCACCACTCTCTGTCTTCTTTCAACTAGCCAATTTCTGATCCACATCTCTAAATCACCCTCAATCCCCAGCCTCCGTATTTTCTGCAATAGCCGACCGTGGGGAACCTTATCAAACGCTTTACTGAAATCCATATACACCACATCAACTGCTCTACCCTCGTCTACCTGTTCAGTCACCTTCTCAAAGAACTCGATAAGGTTTGTGAGGCATGACCTACTCTTCACAAAACCATGCTGACTATCCCTAATCATATTATTCCTATCTAGCTGATTATAAATCGTATCTTTTATAATCCTCTCCAAGACTTTACCCACAACAGACGTTAGGCTCACCGGCCTATAGTTACCGGGGTTATCTCTACTCCCCTTCTTGAACAAAGGGACCACATTTGCTATCCTCCAGTCCTCTGGCACTATTCCTGTAGCCAATGATGAACTAAAAATCAAAGCCAAAGGCTCAGCAATCTCTTCCCTGGCTTCCCAGAGAATCCTAGGATAAATCCCATCCGGCCCCGGGGACTTTTCTATTTTCACCTTGTCCAGAATTGCCAACACTTCTTCCCTACGCACCTCAATGCCATGCCATGCCAATGCCAATGCCAATGCCATGCCGGAGAAAACAGCCTATGATCACCTGGAGCAGCGGCGACTTTACTTTTCTTCAGTGTTTACAGCGAAGAGCAGTAAGGGGAGGCCGTGGTAGTATTGTCACTGGGCTAGTAATCCAGAGACCCAGAGAAATGCTCTGGGGGCCCAGGTTCAATCCCAGAGTGGCAGATGGTGAAATTTGGAATTCAAAGTTTAATGATGACCAGTGTCAATTATTGGAAAAACCCACACATGTCTTTTAGGGAAGGAAATCAGCCGTCCTTACCTGGTCTGGCCTGTATGTGACGCCAGACACACAGCAATGGGGTTGACTCTTAACTATCGCTGCCCTCCGCTGGAATGGCCAAGCGAGACACTCAGTTCGAGGGAAATTAGGGATGAGCTGTGTCTGGGAATCGCGGGAACAGTGTCCGGGAATCCCGGCAGCAGTGTCCGGGAATCGCGGGAGCAGTGCCCGGGAATCCCGGCAGCAGTGTCCAGGAAATCCCCGGCAGCAGTGTCCGGGAATCTCGGCAGCAGTGTCCGGGAATCGCGGGAGCAGTGCCCGGGAATCGCGGGAACAGTGTCCGGAAATCGCGGGAGCAGTGCCCGGGAATCGCGGGAGCTGTGTCCGGGAATCCCGGCAGCAGTGTCCGGGAATCGCGGGAACAGTGTCCGGGAATCGCGGGAGCTGTGTCCGGGAATCGCGGCAGCAGTGTCCGGGAATCGCGGGAACAGTGTCCGGGAATAGCGGCGGCAGTGTCCGGGAATCGCGGGAGCAGTGCCCGTGAATCGCGGGAACAGTGCCCGGGAATCGCGGGAGCAGTGCCCGGGAATCGCGGGAACAGTGTCCGGGAATCGCGGGAGCTGTGTCCGGGAATCCCGGCAGCAGTGTCCGGGAATCGCGGCAGCAGTGTCCGGGAATCGCGGGAACAGTGTCCGGGAATAGCGGCGGCAGTGTCCGGGAATCGCGGGAGCAGTGTCCGGGAATCGCGGGAGCAGTGCCCAGGAATCGCGGGAGCTGTGCCCGGGAATCGCGGGAACAGTGCCCGGGAATCGCGGGAACAGTGTCCGGGAATCGCGGGAGCAGTGCCCAGGAATCGCGGGAGCGGTGTCCGGGAATCGCGGGAACAGTGCCCGGGAATCGCGGGAACAGTGTCCGGGAATCCCGGCAGCAGTGTCCAGGAATCCCGGCAGCAGTGTCCGGGAATCGCGGGAGCAGTGCCCGGGAATCGCGGGAACAGTGTCCGGGAATCGCGGGAGCTGTGTCCGGGAATCCCGGCAGCAGTGTCCGGGAATCGCGGCAGCAGTGTCCGGGAATCGCGGGAACAGTGTCCGGGAATAGCGGCGGCAGTGTCCGGGAATCGCGGGAGCAGTGTCCGGGAATCGCGGGAGCAGTGCCCAGGAATCGCGGGAGCGGTGTCCGGGAATCGCGGGAACAGTGCCCGGGAATCGCGGGAGCTGTGTCCGGGAATCGCGGGAACAGTGTCCGGGAATCGCGGGAGCGGTGTCCGGGAATCGCGGGAACAGTACCCGGGAATCGCGGGAGCTGTGTCCGGGAATCCCGGCAGCAGTGCCCGGGAATCGCGGGAGCGGTGTCCGGGAATCGCGGGAACAGTGCCCGGGAATCGCGGGATCTGTGTCCGGGAATCCCGGCAGCAGTGCGCGGGAATCGCGGGATCTGTGTCCGGGAATCCCGGCAGCAGTGTCCGGGAATCGCGGGAACAGTGCCCGGGAATCTCGGCAGCAGTGTCTGGACATTGCAGGAGCAGTGTCTTGGAACCCCAGGAACAGTGTCCGGACATTGCGGGAGCATTGTCCGGGATTACCAGGAGTAGTGTCCGGGAATGGCAGCAGAAGTGTCTGGGAATGGCAAGAGCAGTGTCCGGGAATCTCAGGAGCAGTGTCGGGAATGGCGGAACAGTGTCCGGGAATCCAGGGAGCAGTGTCCGGGAATCCCGGGAGGAGTGAACGGGAGTCCCAGGAGAAATGTACGGGAATCCCGGGAGCAGTGTCTGGGAATCCGGGGACAAGTGTCCGGGAATCCCGGGAGCAGTGTCCGGAGGGAGATGTCGGCAGTCTTGGGAACGTTTTCAAACTGAGTGCTGAGTGATGTCACACTTTCAAAAGAGGGTCCGGCTCCTGATTGGCTCACAGTAAATCAGGTGACTCGAGTCCTTAACCCCTTCATTCCTGGGCACACCGGATCTACATTTTACAAGGTGAGAGGTTTTTTTTTCTTTTTTGTCTCCTCACAGTTACTTGAGGGTCGCAACTTAGATTTAATATTATTAAGGAGTGGATCGTGGAGACAAACGGTTGGACAAAGAGCACCTTGGGAAGGTGAGTGGGTAAACTGAGGGTTAGACTGGGGGAAACTGAGGAGTAATGGGACAGGAGGGCAGTGATTAGATTGGCCAAGAGGGGACCAGCTGGTAAGTAGTGTTTCATTTCTTTTCATTAATTTAATTTTTTGTTTTTTGGAATTGTAGTTGTATAAATTAAGCTACAGTTTAAGACATGACAGGAGATCCCAGACCCGTGTCATGCTCCTTGTGTGCGATGTAGGAGCTCAGGGACACGTCCACTGTCCCTGTCTACTTCACGTGCAGGAAGTGTGTTCAGTTACAGCGCCTGTTAGACCGCATGACGGCTCTGGAGCTGCGGATGGACTCACTTTGGAGCATCCGCGATGCTGAGGAGATCGTGGATAGCACGTTCAGTGAGTTGGTCACATCGCAGGTGAAAGTTACTGAGGGAGATAGAAAATGGGTGACCAAAAGATCGAGCAAGAGTAGGAAGGCAGTGCAGGTGTCCCCTGCGGTCATCTCCCTGCAAAATAGATATACCGCTTTGGATACTGTTGAGGGAGATGGCTCACCAGGGGAAGGCAGCAGCAGCCAGGTTCATGGCACCGTGGCTGGCTCTGCTGCACAGCAGGGCAGGAAGAAAAATGGCAGGGCTATAGTGATAGGAGACTCGATCGTAGGTGGAATTGACAGGCGGTTCTGTGGACGCAATCGAGACTCCAGGGTGGTATGTTGTCTCCCTGGTGCAAGGGTCAAGGATGTCTCGGAGTGGCTGCAGGACATTCTGGGGGGGGGGGGAGGGTGAACCTATGTGCGCCAGCTGTCGTGGTGCACATAGGCACCAACGATATAGGTAAAAAAACGGGATGAGGTCCTACAAGCGGAATTCAGGGAGTTAGGAGTTAAACTAAAAAGTAGGACCTCAAAGGTAGTAATCTCAGGATTGCTACCAGTGCCACGAGTTAGTCAGAGTAGGAATGTCAGGATAGATAGGATGAATGCGTGGCTCGAGAGATGGTGCAAGAGGGAGGGATTCAAATTCCTGGGGCATTGGGACCGGTTCTGGGGGAGGTGGGACCAGTACAAACCGGACGGTCTGCACCTGGGCAGGACTGGAACCGATGTCCTAGGGGGGGTGTTTGCTAGAGCTGTTGGGGAGGGTTTAAACTAATGTGGCAGGGGGATGGGAACCGATGCAGGGAGTAGGAGGGAAGTAAAACGGGGCCAGAAAAAAAAAGCAGAAAGGAGGAAAGTGTAAGGCAGAGAACCATAGTCAAAAATCAAATAGGGCCATAGTACAGGGTACAGTGACTGAGGAGAGTGTGAAAAGGGAGCTGGCCAATGCAGGATTGAGGGTGTTGTACCTAAATGCGCGCAGTATACGGAACAAGGTAAATGAGCTTGTAGCGCACATTGAAATTGGTCGGTACGATGTTGTGGCCATCACAGAACCGTGGCTGCAAGGGTATCAGGGCTGGGATCTAAATATACAGGGATATGTGTCCTATCGAAAGGACAGGCAGATGGGCAAAGGGAGTGGGGTTGCATTGTTAGTAAGGAATGAAGTTAAATCAATAGCAAGGAGCGATATAGGATCAGAAGGCAGAGAATCTCTGTGGGTAGAGTTGAGGAATCGCAAAGGTAAAAAGACCCTGATGGGAGTTATGTACAGGCCCCCTAGCAGTAGTCAGAATATGGGGCAGAAAATAAATCAGGAGATAGAAAAGGCATTTAAAAAAGGCAACATTACAATAATCATGGGGGACTTCAATATGCAGGTGGACTGGGAAAATCAGGTTGCTAGCGGATCCCAAGAGAAGGAATTTGTGGAATGTCTAAGAGATGGTTTTTGGAGCAGCCTGTGACAGAGCCGACTAGGGAACAGGCAATTCTGGATTTGGTGGTGTGTAATGAGGCAGACTTGATTAGGGAACTTAAGGTGAAGGAACCCTTAGGGAGCAGCGACCACAATATGATAGAATTTACGCTGCAGTTTGAGAGGGAGAAGCTGCAATCAGCTGCAATTGTAACGGTATTACAATTAAATAACGGTAACTACAAAGACATGAGGGAGGAGCTGGCCAGAGTTGATTGGAAAAGGAGCCGAGCAGGGAAGACAGTGGAACAGCAATGGCAGGAGTTTTGGGGGGTTATTAGGGAGGCACAACAGAAATTCATCCCAAGGAGGAGGAAACATGCTAAGGGGAGGACAAGGCAGCCACGGCTGAAGAGAGATAACGAGGTATAAAGGGCAGCATAAAGGCTGAAGAATAAGCATACAGAGTGGCGAGGATTAGTGGGAAACCAGTGAATTGGGAAGCCTTTAAAAGCGAGCAGAGGACAACTAATAAAGCAATAGGGGGGAGAAGATGAAGTATGAGTGCAAGCTAGCTAGTAATATCAAGGAAGATCGGAAGAGATTTTTTCAATATATAAAAGGTAAGAGAGAGGCAAAAATAGACTTTGGACCACTGGAAAATGTGGCTGGAGAAGTAATAATAGGAAACAAAGAAATGGCAGAGGAACTGAATAGTTACTTTGCATCAGTCTTCACGGTGGAAGACACCAGTGGGCTGCCAGAGCTCCAGGAGAATCAGGGGGCAGAGGTGAGTGCAGTGGTCATCACTGAGGAGAAGGTTCTGGGGAAACTGAAAGGTCTGAAGGTGGATAAGTCACCTGGACCAGATGGACTACACCCCAGGGTTCTAAAAGAGATAGCTGAGGAGATTGTGGAGGCATTAGTGATGATCTTTCAGGAATCTCTGGAGGCTGGAAGGATCCCAGAGGACTGGAAGGTGGCTAATTTAACACCCCTGTTTAAGAAGGGAGTGAGGCAGAAGACGGGAAATTATAGACCTGTTAGCCTGACTTCAGTCATTGGTAAGATTTTAGAGTCTGTTATTAAAGATGAGATTGCGAAGTACTTGGAAGTGCATGGTAAAATAGGACTGAGTCAGCACGGCTTTGTCAAAGGGAGGACATGTCTGACAAATCTGTTAGAGTTCTTTGAGGAGGTAACAAAGAAGTTAGACAAAGGAGAACCAGTAGACGTGATTTATTTATCTTTCCAGAAGGCCTTTGACAAGGTGCCGCATAGGAGACTGTTAAATAAGTCAAAAGCCCATGGTGTTCAGGGTAAGATCCTGGCATGGATAGAGGATTGGCTGACTGGCAGAAGGCAGAGAGTGGGGATAAAGGGGTCTTTTTCAGGATGGCAGCCGGTGACTTGTGGTGTGACTCAGGGTCGGTGCTGGAACCACAACTTTTCACAATGCACACTCATGATCTGGAAGAAGGTACTGAAGGCACTGTTGCTAAGTTTGCAGATGATACAAAGACCTGTAGAGGGACAGGTAGCATTGAGGAAGCAAGGGGGCTGCAGAAGGACTTGGACAAGCTGGGAGAGTGGGCAATGAAGTGGCAAATGAAACACAATGTGGAAAAGTGTGAGGTTATGCACTTTGGAAGGAGGAATTTAGGCATAGACTATTTTGTTAATGGGGAAATGCTTTGGAAATCAAAAGCTTGAAGGGACTTGGGAGTCCTTGTTCACAATTCTCTTAAGGTTAATGTGCAGTTTCAGTTGGCAGTTAAGAAGACAAATGCAATGTTAGCATTCATGTCAAGAGGGCTAGAATACAAGACCAGGGATGTACTTCTGAGGCTGTATAAGGCTCTGGTCAAACTCCATTTGGAGTATTATGAGCAGTCTTGGGCCCCGTATCTGAGGAAGGATGTGCTGGGGCCTTGGAAAGGGTCCAGAGGAGGTTCACAAGAATGATCCCTGGAATTAAGTACTTGTCGTATGAGGAACGGTTGAGGACTCTGGGTCTGTACTCATTGGAGTTTAGTGGATGAGAAGGGATCTTATTGAAACTTACAGGATACTGCGAGGCCTGGATGGAGTGGCCGTGGAGAGGATGTTTCCACTTGTAGGAAAAACTAGAACCATAGGACCCAATCTCAGACTAAAGGGATGATCCTTTAAAACAGAGATGAGGAGGAATTTCTTCAGCCAGAGGGTGGTGAATCTGTGGAACTCTTTGCCGCAGAAGGCTGTGGAGGCCAAATCACTGAGTGTCTTTAAGACAGAGATAGACAGGCTCTTGATTAATAAGGGGATCAGGGGCTATGGAGAGAAGACAGGAGAATGGGGATGAGAAAGTATCAGCCATGATTGAATGGCGGAGCAGACTCGTTGGGCCGAGTGGCCTAATTCTGCTCCTCTGTCTTATGGTCTATTTCCTGTTCCCTGCTGTGTTCATCAAGTTTCCTCTGAATGTATCAATGTTGCTATCCTCAGGCCCTCCTGTTTCACTACCTGGGTGAAGACATTGCCCCTGAATTCCCGATTAGATTGATGTGAGACTAATTTACAAGTTTGCCCATAATTTTGATCCACCCACAAGTTGGAACCTTCTGTTACAACCTGCCCGGATCCTATTGGCTGGGGACAATTGGTTACTCCATGTTGTATTTTTCAGGATAGATAAGTCCCCTGAGCCTGACGGGATATACCCAAGGTTACTACGGGAAGCGAGGGAGGAGATTGCTGCGCCGTTGGCGATGATCTTTGCGTCCTCACTCTCCACTGGAGTAGTACCGGATGATTGGAGGGAGGTGAATGTTCCCCTGTTCAAGAAAGGGAATAGGGAAATCCCTGGGAATTACAGATCAGTCAGTCTTGCGTCTGTGGTGAGCAAAATATTGGAATGGATTCTGTGAGATAGGATTGATGATTATTTAGAAAAACATAGTTTGATTAAAGATAGTCAGCATGGCTTTGTGAGGGACAGGTCATGCCTCATAAGCCTCATTGAATTCTTTGAGGATGTGACGAGACACATTGATGAAGGTCGGGCAGTGGATGTGGTGTATATGGATTTCAGTAAGGCATTTGATAAGGTTCCCCATGATAGGCTCATTCAAAAAGTTAGGGGGCATGGGATACAGGGAAATGTGGATGTCTGGATACAGAATTGGCTGGCCGAAAGAAGACAGCGAGTGGTAGTGGATGGAAAGTATTCCGCCTGGAGGTCGGTGACCAGTGGTGTCCCGCAGGGATCTGTTCTGGGACTCTGCTCTTTGTGGTTTTTATAAATGACTTGAATGAGGAAGTGGAAGGGTGGGTTAGTAAGTTTGCCGATGACATTAAGGTTGGGGGAGTTGTAGAGAGTGTTGAGGGCTGTTGCAGGTTACAACAGGCCATTGACAGGATGCAGAGCTGGGCTGAGAAGTGGCAGATGGAGTTCAACCTTGATAAATATGAAGTGATTTGTTTTGGAAGGTTGAATTTGAATGCTGAATACAGGGTTAAAGGCAAGATTCTTGGAAGTGTGGAGGAACAGAGAGATCTTGGGGTCCATGTACATAGATCCCTCAAAGTTGCCACCCAGGTTGATAGGGTTGTTAAGAAGGCGTATGGTGTGATGGCTTTCATTACAGGGGGATTGAGTTTAAGAGTCGTGAGGTTTTGCTGCAGCTTTATAAAACTCTAGTTAGCCCACACTTGGAATATTGTGTCCAGTTCTGGTCGCCTCATTATAGGAAGGATGTGGATGCTTTGGAGAGGGTACAGAGGAGATTTACCAGGATGCTGCCTGGACTGGAGGGCATGTCTTATGAAGAAAGGTTGAGGGAGCGAGGGCTTTTCTCACTGGAAATGAAAATTGCTTATTGTCATGAGTAGGCTTCAATAAAGTTACTGTGAAAAGCCCCTAGTCGCCACATTCCGGCGCCTGTCCGAGGAGGCTGGTACGGGAATTGAACTGTGCTGCTGGCCTGCTTGGTCTGCTTTAAAAGCCAGCGATTTAGCCCTGTGAGCTAAACCAGCCCTAAGTGAAGAAGGCAGAGAGGTGACTAGACAGAGGTGTACAAGGTGATGAGAGGCATGGATAGAGTGGATAGCCAGAGACTTTTCCCCAGGGTGGAAATGGCTGTCACGAGGGGCCAGAATTTTATGGTGATTGGAGGAAGGTATAGGGGAGATGTCAGAGGTAGGTTCTTTACACCGAGAGTGGTGGGTGTGTGGAATGCACTGCCAGCAGAGGTGGTGGAGTCAGAGTCATTAGGGACATTTAAGCGACTCTTAGACAGGCACATGGACAGCAGTAAATTGAAGGGGTGTAGGTTAGGTTGACCTTAGATTAGGATAAATGGTCGGCACAACATCGTGGGCCGAAGGGCCTGTACTGTGCTGTACTGTTCTATGTTCTATGTTTTATTTTAGGGCCTAATCTACTAAATAGAAGAGCAGAAATTAACTGAGGGATAAATTGAAAGGAGCCGCTCGGTAGTAATCCACGGGAGGCAGGAGTTCCATCACCACACCAATATTTATTTACAATAACGATATTACAGGAGCAGCTACAAACAGTGCTGCTAGCAGTCCAGTCAACTTAAGACTGGCTCACAAAGCCTACACAGGTGCTTATATGGGCCCCCTCAATGAGCTATCATTGAGGGAGCTCATACTCCAATTGGCCAACCAATAAAGCCAATTGGAGTTCATTACACGCTCCTAAAAGACAAATGGAGCACAGCTCAAAAAGAACAAAGAGCAACAGAAACTTAAAAATATGCAATCAAAATGTGAAAACTGGGGTCGATGAAACAGTGCACCCCCTGCGGTGCCCACCGAGCACGGAATGGTTATCTCATGTTCCTTGGGGAATATTCTCTCCCAATGAGGGGGTGGGGGAATCATGAGCAACACAATGATATGTCGACAGACATGTAACTAAAGGGTTAATCGCAACACCTCGCTGTGGCATGACCATTACAAAATCCACTATATTAACTGAGATCCCAGAAGCTTTCCCTCTCTTCCAGCATGAGTTACCCGATAACAGCAGTGTAGTCGAGGATCGCAGCCTGGACACCACGTGTAGCTTAGATACAGTTTGTACAGTTACTTATCCTAACTTTATTGCCAGCAGTAGTTCAGTAGAGTGTCAAACTCATTTATTAGTTTTATGGTTACTTAATAAATTATTTCAGTTTACTTCGAAGACTTGAGTGTTCGTCAACATTTACTGTTATTTACATATATTACTTAAACCTAGTTATATAATACCACCTAGGGAGGGAACCAGGAGTGAATTGCTGGCCCTGGGTACATAATCTTGTGAATAGTTACTTTTGGCTTGACTCTACAATCCCGAGCTGGATTCTTCGTGGCCCTTACAAACCCTACCCTGTCAAACCCTTTCCTAATGTTCAAGACACAATCAGATCACTCTGTCGTTTTGTCTTTCAAAACACAGGGCCAACCTGTTCCCTCTCTCCTGAAAGTTCGATTCTCTCATTTCCAATACCATCTTTGTGAATATTTGCTGCGGCTCCCCACTGCCATAATATCTTTTGTATAAAATGAGACCAGAATTGTTCACAGAACTCCAAGTGTGATCTCATCAAATTTTTATAGAAGTTAAACATAAATCTCCTACTTTGCAAATGTGTTGTGAGTAAATGAAGCGAGTGATTTGTTTATTTGTTCTTATTTTGACCAACATTGCAAGATACCTCGAATAATTTGTGTATCTGTGTCCCAGAACCCTCTCTGCCTTCCACCACCCATTCCAACATGAAGTGCAGGATTGAATAGGGTGAGCTAGGCTCCCTCCTTGCAGCCCCCATTCTCCCACTGACACACTTCAACGAACACTTGGAGTGCCGGGGGGTCGGGGGGGCGGAACAGTAGTTAAACTGGCACCTTGGAAACCCATCATGCAATGCTTTCCTACTGGTTAGAAGCACAGGGTGAAAGGAGCATATCCACCCCCATCCCTACCCCCCCAACAGTACTCCCAGCGGAGGGTGAGCAAAGAGAGCAAAGCTCCTTCTACACTGTCCCCATCAACCACTCCCAGGACAGGTACAGCATGGGGTTAGATACAGAGTAAAGCTCCCTCTACACTGTCCTTATCAAACACTCCCAGGACAGGTACAGCACGGGGTAAGATACAGAGTAAAGCTCCCTCTACACTGCCCCCATCACACACTCCCAGGACAGGTACAGCACAGGGTTAGATACAGAGTAAAGCTACCTCTACACTGTCCCCCATCAAACACCCCAGGACAGGTACAGCACGGGGTTAGATACAGAGTAAAGCTCCCTCTACACTGTCCTTATCAAACACTCCCAGGACAGGTACAGCACGGGGTTAGATACAGAGTAAAGCTCCCTCTACACTGTCCCCATCACACACTCCCAGGACAGGTACAGCACAGGGTTAGATACAGAGTAAAGCTACCTCTACACTGTCCCCCATCAAACACCCCCAGGACAGGTACAGCACGGGGTTAGATACAGAGTAAAGCTCCCTCTACACTGTCCCCATTAAACACTCCCAGGACAGGTACAGCACGGGGTTAGATACAGAGTAAAGCTCCCTCTACACTGTCCCCATCAACCACTCCCAGGACAGGTACAGCACGGGGTTAGATACAGAGTAAAGCTCCCTCTACACTGTCCTTATCAAACACTCCCAGGACAGGTACAGCACGGGGTTAGATACAGAGTAAAGCTCCCTCTACACTGTCCCCATCAAACACTCCCAGGACAGGTACAGCACAGGGTTAGATACAGAGTAAAGCTACCTCTACACTGTCCCCCATCAAACACCCCCAGGACAGGTACAGCACGGGGTTAGATACAGAGTAAAGCTCCCTCTACACTGTCCTTATCAAACACTCCCAGGACAGGTACAGCACGGGGTTAGATACAGAGTAAAGCTCCCTCTACACTGTCCCCATCACACACTCCCAGGACAGGTACAGCACAGGGTTAGATACAGAGTAAAGCTACCTCTACACTGTCCCCCATCAAACACCCCCAGGACAGGTACAGCACGGGGTTAGATACAGAGTAAAGCTCCCTCTACACTGTCCCCATTAAACACTCCCAGGACAGGTACAGCACGGGGTTAGATACAGAGTAAAGCTCCCTCTACACTGTCCCCCATCAAACACCCCAAGGACAGGTACAGCACGGGGTTTGATACAGAGTAAAGCTCCCTCTACACTGTCCCCATTAAACACTCCCAGGACAGGTACAGCACGGGGTTAGATACAGAGTAAAGCTCCCTCTACACTGTCCCCATCAACCACTCCCAGGACAGGTACAGTGTGGTGAGATAACCACTGTAGTTAGGTGAGTCATGTGTACTGCAGTAGGGGGATGTCTGCCTGTACCTGTAATACAGGTTCCTCCGGTCAGCCCCTGCCGGCTAGCTCCGCCCACAGGGAGCTTATGTATAAATATGTACGAGAGCTGCTCAGTCCCTCAGTCTACAGTTGCGGATGGAGGGACAACATCGTACAGGAATAAAGCCTCTATTGTACCTGTCTCTCGGCTTTATGTATAATTGTTAGCGCCACAATTTATTCCTGTACGATTTCCCAGTCACCATGGACATCAGAGTCAAGCCTGACCGTCTGCAGCTGGATCCACACTCGCCTCACGCCAGAAAAGACTTTGATCACTGGCTGGCAGTCTTCGAGGCCTACATCTCTTCAGCACACCCTCCCCCGACGGAGGGTCAGAAAAAGCAACTCCTGTACTCCAGACTGAGCTCCAGCGTCTTTCCGCTCATTCGAGATGCGACCGACTACACCGCTGCTATCGAACTGCTCAAGGAGAATTATGCACCATCGACGAACACCCTGTTTGCGAGGCATCAACTTGCTACTCGCAGCCAGCAGCCGGGTGAGTCGATTGAGGACTTCTGGAGGGCCCTTATACCTCTGGTACGAGACTGCGACTGCCGGGCCCTCACAGCCACGGAGCACTCTAATCTAATCATGCGCGATGCCTTTGTCACAGGCATTGCATCGGACCCCATCCGGCAACGACTGCTGGAAGGGGTCGCTCCCGACCTCGCGGCCGTAAAGGCCCTGGCACTCTCCATGACGGCCGCCTCCCGTAGTGCGCAAACCTACTCCGCCAGCCACTCGGCCCACCCGTCCTACCCCTCGTGGACCCCACAAACGGCCCCCCAGGCCCATCCGTCCTACCCCGCGTGGAACCCGCAAACGGCCCCCCCCAGCAGCCGCCCCCGCGCACCATGCCTGCGCTGCCCGCCGCACCGCACCCCCTGGGGGTCCCCACTGTTACTTCTGCGGTCAGCAGAAGCACCCTCGCCAACACTGCCCGGCCCGCACAGCGACCTGCAAAGCTTGTGGCAAGAAAGGCCACTTTGCAGCGGTGTGTCAGTCCCGGACGGTCGCCGCTATCGCGCCGCAGGTCCCCTCGCCTCAGCCGCTCCCCCAATGGGCCCCGCCGTCCGCTTCTCCCGACCCCACGTGCGATCAGTGGGCGCCGCCATCTTTTGCCGCCCCCGCCACGTGCGCCCCATGGGCGCCGCCATCTTCATCTACCACAGCCATGTGCGTTCCATGGGCGCCGCCATTTTGTTCCGACCCCATGACGGGCGCTCCATGGACGCCGCCATTTTACCCACAGGTGCTGCGGATGCCGACATCTAGACTCCAGGGGCCGCCATCACGGGACACGGGTCGCTACCGCTCCTCGTCGGACTCATCGGACTCAATCGCCGACCAACCACTGCTCGCCTCCGTTACGCTCGACCAGTCCCGTCCTCGCAACCTGGCACCCTCTTCCACATCGGTGCTGGTCAACGGCCATGTGACCTCCTGCCTCATCGACTCCGGGAGCACCGAGAGCTTCGTCCACCCAGACACGGTAAGGCGCTATTCCCTTGCGGTCCATCCCGCTGACCGGCAGATCTCCCTTGCCTCCGGTTCCCACTCTGTCCCTATCCGGGGTTTCTGCCTGGTTAAACTCACTGTACAGGGCGTGGATTTCGACCGTTTCCGCCTGTACATTCTCCCCGACCTCTGCACTTCCCTCTTACTAGGCCTGGATTTCCAGTGCAATCTCCAGAGCCTCACCCTCAAATTCGGCGGACCCCTACCTCCCCTCACCGTTTGCGGCCTCGCGACCCTCAAGGTCGAGCCTCCCTCCCTCTTTGCCAATCTGACTGAGGATTGCAAGCCCGTCGCCACCAGGAGCAGACGGTACAGCACCCAGGACAAGGCCTTCATCAGGTCCGAAGTCCAGCGGCTGCTTCGGGAGGGTATCATCGAGGCCAGCAACAGCCCTTGGAGAGCCCAGGTGGTAGTGGTTAAGACTGGGGAGAAGCACAGGATGGTCGTGGACTACAGCCAGACCATCAACCGGTACACGCAGCTCGACGCGTACCCCCTCCCCCGCATTTCTGAGATGGTCAATCAGATTGCACAGTACCGGGTCTTCTCTACTATTGACCTGAAATCCGCCTACCACCAGCTCCCCATCCGTAAATCGGACCGTCCCTACACTGCCTTTGAGGCGGACGGTCGTCTGTACCAATTTCTGAGGGTTCCCTTCGGCGTCACGAATGGGGTCTCGGTCTTTCAGCGGGAAATGGATCGAATGGTTGACCGGTACGGGCTGCAGGCCACCTTCCCGTACCTCGATAATGTCACCATCTGCGGCCATAGCCAGCAGGACCATGACGCCAACCTTCATAAATTCCTCCACACCGCGTCTCTCCTGAATCTCACGTACAACAAGGAGAAATGCGTGTTCCGCACAGACCGCTTAGCCATCCTTGGCTACGTAGTCCAAAACGGACTACTGGGGCCCGATCCTGACCGCATGCGCCCCCTCATGGAGCTTCCGCTCCCCCACTGCCCCAAGGCCCTCAAACGCTGCCTTGGGTTTTTCTCTTATTACGCCCAGTGGGTCCCGCAATACGCAGACAAGGCCCGGCCACTTATCCAGTCCACACATTTTCCCCTCTCGGCCGAGGCACAACAGGCCTTCGCCTGCATCCGATCTGACATAGCCAAGGCGGGGATGCACGCCGTAGACGAGACTCTGCCATTCCAAGTAGAGAGCGACGCTTCAGATGTCGCTCTTGCCGCCACACTAAATCAGGCCGGCAGACCCGTGGCATTCTTTTCACGCACCCTCCACGCCTCTGAAATTCGGCATTCCTCTGTCGAAAAGGAGGCCCAGGCAATCGTTGAAGCAGTGCGGCACTGGAGGCATTACCTGGCCGGCAGGAGATTCACTCTCCTCACTGACCAACGGTCGGTAGCCTTCATGTTCAACAACACGCAGCGGGGCAAGATCAAGAACGACAAAATCTTGCGGTGGAGAATCGAGCTCTCCACCTTTAACTACGAGATCTTGTATCGCCCCGGCAAGCTCAACGAGCCCCCAGACGCCCTCTCCCGAGGTACATGTGCCAGCGCACAAGTGAACCAGCTCCGTGCCTTGCACAACAGCCTTTGCCACCCGGGGGTCACTCGCTTGTACCATCTGATCAAAGCCCGCAATCTGCCCTACTCCGTCGAGGAAGTACGGACAGTCACCAGAGACTGCCAGGTCTGTGCGGAGTGCAAGCCGCACTTCTACCGGCCAGATCGCGCGCGCCTGGTGAAAGCATCCCGCCCCTTTGAACGCCTCAGCGTGGATTTCAAAGGGCCCCTTCCCTCCATCGACCGCAACACCTACATCCTTAGTGTGGTCGACGAGTTTTCTAGGTTCCCCTTCGCCATCCCATGCCCGGATATGACGTCTGCCACCGTCATCAAAGCCCTGGATTCCATTTTTGCCCTGTTCGGTTTCCCCGACTATATCCACAGTGACCGGGGATCCTCGTTCATGAGCGATGAGCTGCGTCAGTTCCTGCTCAGCAGGGGTATCGCCTCCAGCAGGACGACCAGCTACAACCCCCGGGGAAACGGGCAGGTAGAGAGGGAGAACGGGACGGTATGGAGGGCCGTCCAGCTGGCTCTACGGTCCAGGAACCTCCCAGCCGCTCGCTGGCAGCAGGTCCTCCCTGATGCGCTCCATTCCATTCGGTCGCTACTGTGCACCGCAACTAACAGTACACCCCATGAACGTGTTTTTGCCTTCCCCAGGAAGTCCACATCCGGAGTGTCGCTCCCGACCTGGCTCACGACTCCGGGCCCAGTCCTTCTCCGTAGGCATGTCCGGCACCACAAGGCGGAACCCCTGGTGGACAAGGTACGCCTTCTCCACGCCAACCCCCAGTATGCCTACGTGGAGTTCCCCGACGGCCGCCAGGACACTGTCTCGCTCCGGGACCTGGCTCCCTCAGGTGCCGATCCCATGCCCACACCCATTCCTGCGCCAACCCCAGCGCCCCCCTATTCGTCCCCATCAGGTCCATCCCTCATCCCCCTGCCCACCCTGGAGGACATGGAAGATTTCGGCTTGCTCTCGGAGTCCTCCCGCCAGCTGCCAGCACCAACACCGCCAGCACCTGCACAATCGGGGCCATCACCGCCTGTGCCGACGTCACCACCACAGCTACGCCGATCACAGCGGAACGTCCGACCACCGATTCGGCTCAACCTGTAACCTGCTAACCGGATGGACTCTTGATTTTCTATGTTGGACCCTCTTGTAAATAGTTTTCTTTTATATTACAGTTACATGTCACCCCCGCCGGACTCATTTTTTACAGGGGGTGAATGTGGTGAGATAACCACTGTAGTTAGGTGAGTCATGTGTACTGCAGTAGGGGGATGTCTGCCTGTACCTGTAATACAGGTTCCTCCGGTCAGCCCCTGCCGGCTAGCTCCGCCCACAGGGAGCTTATGTATAAATATGTACGAGAGCTGCTCAGTCCCTCAGTCTACAGTTGCGGATGGAGGGACAACATCGTACAGGAATAAAGCCTCTATTGTACCTGTCTCTCGGCTTTATGTATAATTGTTAGCGCCACATACAGCACGGGGTTAGATACAGAGTAAAGCTCCCTCTACACTGTCCCCATCAAACACTACCAGGACAGGTACAGCACCGGGTTAGATACAGAGTAAAGCTCCCTCTACACTGTCCCCATCAAACACTCCCAGGACAGGTACAGCATGGTGTTAGATACAGAGTAAAGCTCCCTCTCCACTGTCCCCATCAAACACTCCCAGGACATGTACAGCAAGGGGTTAGATACAGAGTAAAGCTCCCTCTACACTGTCCCCATCAAACACTCCCAGGACAGGTACAGCACGGGGTTAGAAACAGAGTGAAGCTCCCTCTACACTGTCCCAATCAAACACTCCCAGGACAGGGACAGCACGGGGTTAGAAACAGAGTAAAGCTCCCTCTATGCTGTCCCCATCAAACACTCCCAGGACAGGTACAGCACGGAGTTTGGTACAGAGTAAAGCTTCCGCTACACTGTCCCCATCAAACACTCCCAGGATAGTTTCAGCACGGGGTTAGATACAGAGTAAAGCTCCCTCTACACTGTCCCCATCAAACACACCCAGGACAGGTACAGCACGGGGATAGATACAGAGTAAAGCTCCCTCTATGCTGTCCCGATCAAACACTCCCAGGACAAGTACAGCACGGAGTTTGGTACAGTGTAAAGCTCCCTCTATACTGTCCCCATCAAACACTCCCAGGACAGGTACAGCACGGGGTTAGATACAGAGTAAAGCTGCCTGTACGCTGTCCCCATCAAACACTCCCAGGACCTGTACAGCACGGGGTTAGATACAGAGTAAAGCTCCATCTACACTGTCCCCATCAACCACTCCCAGGACAGGTACAGCACCGGGTTAGATACAGAGTAAAGCTCCCTCTACACTGCCCCCATCAAATACTCCCAGGACAGGTACAGCATGGGGTTAGATACAGAGTAAAGCTCCCTCTACACTGTCCCCATCAAACACTCCCAGGACAGGTACAGCACGGGGTTAGATGCAGAGTAAAGCTCCCTCTACACTGTCCCCCATCAAACACTCCCAGGACAGGTACAGCATGGGGTTAGTTACAGAGTAAAGCTCCCTCTACACTGTCCCCATCAAACACTCCCAGGACAGGTATAGCACGGGGTTTGATACAGAGTAAAGCTCCCTCTACACTGTCCCCATCAAACACTCCCAGGACTGGTACAGCACGGGGTTAGATACAGAGTAAAGCTCCCTCTATGCTGTCCCCATTAAACACTCCCAGGACAGGTACAGCACGGAGTTTGGTACAGAGTAAAGCTTCCGCTACACTGTCCCCATCAAACACTCCCAGGATAGGTACAGCATGGGGTTAGATACAGAGTAAAGCTCCCTCTACACTGTCCCCATCAAACACACCCAGGACAGGTACAGCACGGGGTTAGATACAGAGTAAAGCTCCCTCTACACTGTCCCCATCAAACACTCCCAGGACAGGTACAGCACGGGGTTAGATACAGAGTAAAGCTCCCTCTACACTGTCCCCATCAAACACTCCCAGGACAGGTACAGCACGGGGTTAGATACAGAGTAAAGCTCCCTCTACACTGTTCCCATCAAACACTCCCAGGACAGGTACAGCACGGGGTAGGATACAGAGTAAAGCTCCCTCTACACTGTCCCCATCAAACACTCCCAGGACAGGTACAGCACGGTGTTTGGTACAGAGTAAAGCTTCCGCTACACTGTCCCCATCAAACACTCCCAGGACAGGTACAGCACGGGGTTAGAAACAGAGTAAAGCTGCCTGTACGCTGTCACCATCAAACACTCCCAGGACATGTACAGCACGGGGTTAGATACAGAGTAAAGCTCCCTCTACACTGTCCCCATCAACCACTCCCAGGACAGGTACAGCACCGGGTTAGATACAGAGTAAAGCTCCCTCTACATTGCCCCCATCAAACACTCCCAGGACAGGTACAGCACGGGGTTAGATACAGAGTAAAGCTCCCTCTACACTGTCCCCATCAAATACTCCCAGGACAGGTACAGCATGGGGTTAGATACAGAGTAAAGCTCCCTCTACACTGTCCCCATCAAACACTCCCAGGACAGGTACAGCACGGGGTTAGATACAGAGTAAAGCTCCCTCTACACTGTCCCCATCAAACACTCCCAGGACAGGTACAGCACGGGGTTAGATACAGAGTAAAGCTCCCTCTACACTGTCCCCATCAAAAACTCCCAGGACAGGTATAGCACGGGGTTAGATACAGAGTAAAGCTCCCTCTACACTGTCCCCATCAAACAGTCCCAGGACAGGTACAGCACGGGGTTAGATACAGAGTAAAGCTCCCTCTACACTGTCCCCATCAAACAGTCCCAGGACAGGAATAGCACGGGGTTAGATACAGAGTAAAGCTCCCTCAACACTGTCCCATCAAACACTCCCAGGACAGGGAAAGCACGGGGTTAGATACAGAGTAAAGCTCCCTCTACACTGTCCCCATCAAACACTCCCAGGACAGGTACAGCACGGGGTTAGATACAGAGTAAAGCTCCCTCTACACTGTCCCCATCAAACACTCCCAGGACAGGTACAGCACGGGGTTAGAAACAGAGTAAAGCTCCCTCTACACTGTCCCCATCAAACACTCCCAGGACAGGGAAAGCACGGGGTTAGAAACAGAGTAAAGCTCCCTCTATGCTGTCCCCATCAAACACTCCCAGGACTGGTACAGCACGGGGTTAGATACAGAGTAAAACTCCCTCTCTGCTGTCCCCATTAAACACTCCCAGGACAGGTACAGCACGGGGTTAGATACAGAGTAAAGCTTCCGCTACACTGTCCCCATCAAACACTCCCAGGATAGGTACAGCACAGGGTTAGATACAGAGTAAAGCTCCCTCTACACTGTCCCCATCAAACACTCCCAGGACAGGTACAGCACGGGGTTAGATACCGAGTAAAGCTCCCTCTACACTGTCCCCATCAAACACTCCCAGGACAGGGACAGCACGGGGTTAGATACAGAGTAAAGCTCCCTCTACACTGTCCCCATCAAACACTCCCAGGACAGGTACAGCACGGGG
This sequence comes from Scyliorhinus canicula, assembly GCF_902713615.1. Classification (NCBI taxonomy): domain Eukaryota; kingdom Metazoa; phylum Chordata; class Chondrichthyes; order Carcharhiniformes; family Scyliorhinidae; genus Scyliorhinus; species Scyliorhinus canicula. The sequence continues at coordinate 162,204,440 of NC_052158.1, forward strand.
TTAGATGCAGAGTAAAGCTCCCTCTACACTGTCCCCCATCAAACACTCCCAGGACAGGTACAGCATGGGGTTAGTTACAGAGTAAAGCTCCCTCTACACTGTCCCCATCAAACACTCCCAGGACAGGTATAGCACGGGGTTTGATACAGAGTAAAGCTCCCTCTACACTGTCCCCATCAAACACTCCCAGGACTGGTACAGCACGGGGTTAGATACAGAGTAAAGCTCCCTCTATGCTGTCCCCATTAAACACTCCCAGGACAGGTACAGCACGGAGTTTGGTACAGAGTAAAGCTTCCGCTACACTGTCCCCATCAAACACTCCGAGGACAGGTACAAAGTTATATGTTATATACAGAGGAAAATTTAATTTGTGTCACTTCAGGAATAGCTGTGCTATCTGGTTTTAGATACTTTCAGGGCTCGTTTAGCACAGTGGGCTAAATAGCTGGCTTGTCATGGTGAACAATGTCAGCAGCCTGGGTTCAATTCCTCCCTGAGCAAGCTAGGGGCTTTTCACAGTAACTTCATTTGAGCCTGCTTATGACAATAAGTGTATAGTATATTATTTATTTCATGTTATTTTGCACAATAATAGAGAGATTTTGGCCATTTCGCAGGTGGATGATCAATTCCTAATATCACCCATCCTGTACTTTGTGCAATCATTGCCTGGAAACTGGGGTAAAATTGAAGTGGCAAGTTTATAACATGATCATGTGACACTTCTCCATCTGTTATTTTATTGAGACCATTTATTAAGTGTATTGATATTAATAAATAGTTATTAAAACTTTCAGTCACATTAGTAAATCAGTTAAATCTCACATGCAGCTTGTGTGGAACTGTTTAGTTACCGGAGCAATTTTATGTGTTTAATCATTTAACATCCTTGTTCATGGATTTCAAATTTAACTCAAATATTTATATTTGTTCAACTAATGTCAAATTTAATCTTCCAGCTTAAATTGGTTTGCTAATGGAGGAGATAAATATTGTGAGTCCATCTCAGTCTAATGGTTTCTCACCGAGAGAGATAATCACAGACAATTATCACGGCGTCAGGCAGCACAGTTAGAAACCCACAGCTGGTTGACAACTGCCCTTTGACCTGAAGTATTTACATAATTACTTACCAAAATTAGTTGCTAAAGTGCTTGGCCTGCCAACCTTTAGTAAACAGCTAAATAAATTTCAAATCTGTTGTTAAATGCAGAACAAACAAGTCACCACTGTTTAAAAAGGAAGGGAGGCAGAAGACGGGAAATTATAGGCCGGTTAGCTTGACTTTGGTCATTTGTAAGATTTTAGAGTCTGTTATTAAAGTTGAGATTGCAGAGTACCTGGAAGTGAACATAGAACAAGGACAAAGAAAAGTACAGCACAGGAACAGGCCCTTCAGCCCTCCAAGCCTGTGCCGACCATGCTGCCCGTCTAAACTAAAATCTTCTACACTTCCTGGGTCCGTATCCCTCTATTCCCATCCTATTCATGTATTTGTCAAGATGCCCCTTAAATGTCACTATCGTCCCTGCTTCCACCACCTCCTCCGGCAGCGAGTTCCAGGCACCCACTACCCTCTGTGTAAAAAACTTTCCTCGTACATCTCCTCTCAACCTTGCCACTCGCACCTTAAACCTATGCCCCCTAGTAATTGACCCCTCTACCCTGGGGAAAAGTAGAACTCTATCAGGTCGCCCCTCAACCTCCGTCGTTCCAGTGAGAACAAACCAATTTTATTCAACCTCTCCTCATAGCTAATGCCCTCCATTCCAGGCAACATCCTTGTAAATCTCTTCTGCACCCTCTCTAAAGCCTCCACATCCTTCTGGTAGTGTGGCGACCAGAATTGAACACTATACTCCAAGTGTGGCTAACTAAGGTTCTATACAGCTGCAACATGACTTGCTAATTTTTATACTCAATGCCCCGGCCAATGAAGGCAAGCATGCCGTATGCCTTCGGGACTACAAATAAAATAGGACTGATTCAGCATGGCTTCGTCATGTCTGACAAATCTGTTGTCGTTCTTTGAGGAAGTAACAAGGAAGTTAGACAAAGGAGAACCAGTGAATGTGATTTATTTAGATTTCCAGACCTTTGACAAGGTGCCGCATAGGAGACTGTTAAATAAGTTTAGAGCCCATGGTGTTCAGAGTAAGATCCTGGCATGGATAGAGGATTGGCTGACTGGCAGAAGGCAGAGAGTGGGGATAAAGGGGTCTATTACAGGATGGCAGCCGGTGACTAGTGGTGTGCCTCAGGGGTCTGTACTGGGACCACAACTTTTTACAATATACATTAATGATCTGGAAGAAGGTACTGAAGGCACTGTTTCTAAGTTTGCAGATGGTACAAAGATCTGTAGAGTGTTGACTTCTATATTTTGATATAAGCTGTTTCTTATATTGACCGAATGACCAGAGAACTCATGCATTAGTTCAGACAGTTTATTAATAACATAAGACTTATTACTATATGCAATAATACACATGACTACACACTAAACTAGACCTAATAACTAAGATAACCTTTGCTTAACTTCAAGTGACCGGCTCTGTGTGGGAAATAAGGCCTTTATCTGTGCCCATGTGGATCGGTTGGAAGTCTTTAGGATGGTCTCAGTTGGGCTTGTCCTTCAGATTGAGTCCTTGAACTTGGCTGGTTGAGATGCTGTAATTGGTCGCACACAAGCTGGTCCAAATGAGGCCGTCCTGTTGGTTTGCAGTTTTTTTTATCCCCCTGAGCTTTCGCGCCATTTGGGGTGGTCCTAACTCCAGACCCAATAGATCAATAGGGTTTCGATCACCCTCATTGATCCTGGCCAATCAGGGGTGGATACCTTGGTGGCTGGGCGGGTCCTAGCTGCCATTGTCATATGCATGTTGTCCTTTCCAGCCGGTTAGTCTGCTACTGCTGTACCTCCTTGATTCAAACTCTATTATCCTGGGGAAAATGATGATTGGCTTCTAATGGATACAGGTTTCAGTCAAGTCTAGCTTCTTTGCACAATACACAGAGGCTTTGCACTTGTCTGTGTCCAAGCTGATCACACTTCCCATGGTCCTTTGCAGATGTTTTTTTTTAGTTTTTTAGTTTTTAATTTTCAGTAGTTGGGAAGTTAGTTCAGTGGGAATGGAGGCTAGGGCAGTTGAATGTTCCTCCTCAAGAATGTGGGAGGAAAGGGTCACCTCGAGTGTCCCTTCTGACTACATCTGCGGGAAGTGCACCCAAATCCAGGTCCTGGAGAACCGCGTTAGGGACCTGGAGCTGGAGCTGGATGAACTTCGGATCATTCGGGAGGGGGTTATTGAGAGGAGTTATAGGGAGGTAGTCACACCTCAGGTAAAAGAAGAAGGTAGATGGGTTACCGTCAGGGGAGGGAGAGGGAACCGGCAGGCAGTGCAGGGATCCCCTGTGGTCGTTCCCCTCTATAACAAGTATACCGTTTTGGATACTGTTGAGGGGGACGACTTACCAGGGGTAAGCAATAGGGCACAGGTCTTTGGCACAGAGTCTGTCCCTGTTGCTCAGAAGGGAAGGGAGAAGAGGAACAGAGCACTTGTCATTGGGGACTCCATAGTTAGAGGAACAGACAGGAGGTTCTGTGGGAACGAAAGAGACTCACGGTTGGTGTGTTGCCTCCCAGGTGCCAGGGTTCGTGATGTCTCTGATCGTGTTTATGGGATCCTTAAGGGGGAGGGGGAGCAGCCCCAAGTCGTGGTCCACATAGGTACCAACAACATAGGTAGGAAGAGAGATGGGGATTTGAGACAGAAATTCAGGGAGATAGGGTGGAAGTTGAGAGCTAGAACAAACAGAGTTGTTATCTCTGGATTGTTACCCGTGCCACGTGCTAGTGAAGTGAGAAATAAGGAGAGAGAGGAGTTGAACACGTGGCTACAAGGATGGTGCAGGAGGGAGGGTTTTGGTTTCCTGGATAATTGGGGTTCATTCTGGGGTAGGTGGGACCTCTACAAACAGGATGGTCTTCACCTGAACCAGAGGGGTACCAATATCCTGGGGGGGAGATTTGCTAGTGCTCTTCGGGGGGGTTTAAACTACTTCAGCAGGGGGATGGGAACCTAAATTGTAGTCCCAGTGTACAGGATGTTGAGAGTAGTGAGGTCAGGGATAGGGTTAAAAGTTCGAAAGAGGGCACCGGCAAGCAAGACGCTGGTTTGAAGTGTGTCTACTTCAACGCCAGGAGCATCCGGAATAAGGTGGGTGAGCTTGCAGCATGGGTTGGTACCTGGGATCTCGATGTTGTGGCGATTTCGGAGACATGGGTAGAACAGGGACAGGAATGGATGTTTCTGTAAGAACAGAGAAGATGGTAAAAGAGGGGGGGGGGTGTGGCATTGTTAATCAAGGAAAGTATTACGGCGGTAGAAAGGACGTTTGAGGACTCGTCTACTGAGGTAGTATGGGCCGAGGTTAGGAACAGGAGAGGAGAGGTCACTCTGTTGGGAGTTGTCTATAGACCTCCGAATAGTTCCAGAGATGTAGAGGAAAGGATTGCAAAGATGATTCTCGACAGGAGCGAGAGTAACAGGGTAGTTGTTATGGGGGACATTAACTTTCCAAATATTGACTGGAAATACTATAGTTCGAGTACTATAGATGGGTCAGTTTTTGTGCAGTGTGTGCAGGAGGGTTTTCTGACACAGTACGTAGACAGGCCAACAAGGGGCGATGTCACATTGGATTTGGTACTGGGTAATGAACCCGGCCAGGTGTTAGATTTAGATGTAGGTGAGCACTTTGGTGATAGTGATCACAATTCGGTTATGTTTACTTTAGCAATGGGCAGGGATAGGTATATACCGAAAGGCAAGAATTATAGCTGGGGGAAAGGCAATTATGATGCTATTCGGCAAGATTTAGGATGTATAGGATGGGGAAAGAAACTGCAGGGGATGGGTACAATCGAAATGTGGAGTTTTTTTCAAGGAACAGCTACTGCGTGTCCTTGATAAGTATGTACCTGTCAGGCAGGGAGGAAGTTGTCGAGCAAGGGAACCGTGGTTTACTAAGGAAGTTGAAGCACTTGTCAAGAGGAATAAGAAGGCTTATGTTAGGATGAGACATGAAGGCTTAGTTAGGGCACTTGAGAGTTACAAGTTAGCCAGGAAGGACCTAAAGGGAGAGTTAAGAAGAGCGAGGAGAGGACACGAAAAGTTATTGGCGGATAGGATCAAGGAAAATCCTAAGGCTTTCTATAGGTATATCAGGAACAAAAGAATGATTAGAGTAAGATTAGGGCCAATCAAGGATAGTAGTGGAAAGTTGTGTGTGGAATCAGAGGAGATAGGGGAAGCGTTAAATGGATATTTTTCATCAGTGTTTACACTGGAGAAAGACAATGTTGTCGAGGAGAATACTCAGGTTCAGTCGACCAGGCTAGATGGGATTGAGGTTCACAAGGAGGAGGTGTTAGCAATTTTGGAAAGTCCCCTGGGCCAGATGGAATTTATCCTCGGATTCTCTGGGAAGCCAGGGAGGAGATTGCAGAGCCTTTGTCCTTGATCTTTATGTCGTCTTTGTCGACAGGAATAGTGCCGGAAGACTGGAGGATAGAAAATGTTGTCCCCTTGTTCAAGAAGGGGAGTAGAGACAACCCTGATAATTATAGACCTGTGAGCCTTACTTCGGTTGTTGGTAAAATGTTGGAAAAGGTTATAAGAGATAGGATGTATAATCATCTTGAAAAGAACAAGTTGATTAGCGATAGTCAACACGGTTTTGTGAAGGGTAGGTCATGCTCACAAACCTTATTGAGTTTTTTGAGAAGGTGACCAAACAGGTGGATGAGGGTAAAGCGGTTGATGTGGTGTATATGGATTTCAGTAAGGCGTTTGATAAGGTTCCCCACGGTAGGCTATTGCAGAAAATACAGAAGTATGGGATTGTAGGTGATTTAGTGGTTTGGATCAGTAATTGGCTAGCTGAAAGAAGACAGAGGGTGGTGATTGATGGCAAATGTTCATCCTGGAGTTCAGTTACTAGTGGTGTACCGCAAGGATCTGTTTTGGGGCCACTGCTGTTTGTCATTTTTATAAATGACCTGGAAGAGGGTGTAGAAGGATGGGTTAGTAAATTTGCAGATGACACGAAGGTCGGTGGAGTTGTGGATAGTGCTGAAGGATGTTAGAGGTTACAGAGGGACATAGATAAGCTGCAGAGCTGGGCTGAGAGGTGGCAGATGGAGTTTAATGCGGAAAAGTGTGAGGTGGTTCACTTTGGAAGGAGTAACAGGAATGCAGAGTACTGGGCTAATGGCAAGATTCTTGGTAGTGTAGATGAACAGAGAGATCTTGGCATCCAGGTACATAAATCCCTGAAAGTTGCCACCCAGGTTAATAGGGTTGTTAAGAAGGCATATAGTGTGCTAGCCTTTATAAGCAGGGGGATTGAGTTTCGGAGCCACAAGGTCATGCTGCAGCTGTACATTACTCTTGTGCGGCCGCTCCTGGAGTACTGCGTGCAGTTCTGGTCACCACATTATAGGAAGGATGTGGAAGCTTTGGAAAGGGTTCAGAGGAGATTTACTAGGATGTTGCCTGGTATGGAGGGAAGGTCTTACGAGGAAAGGCTCAGGGACTTGAGGTTGTTTTCGTTAGAGAGGAGAAGGCTGAGAGGTGACTTCATAGAGACATATAAGATAGTCAGAGGGTTAGATAGGGTGGACAGTGAGAGTCTCTTTCCTCGGATGGTGATGACCAACACGAGGGAACATAGCTTTAAATTGAGGGGTAGTAGATATAGGACAGATGTCAGAGGCAGTTTCTTTACTCAGAGAGTAGTAGGGGTGTGGAACGCCCTGCCTGCAACAGTAGTAGACTCGCCAACTTTAAGGGCATTTAAGTGGTCACTGAATAGACATATGGATGAAAATGGAATAGTGTAGGTCAGATAGGCTTCAGATGGTTTCACAGGTCGGCGCAATATCGAGGGCCGGAGGGCCTGTACTGCGCTGTAGTGTTCTATGTTCTATGGCCATTTTAGATGGCGACAAGAGGTAGTATTGAGAAAGTAGGTGGGCTGCAGAAGGACTTGGACAGGCTAGGAGAGTGGGCAATGTAGTGGCAGATGGAATACAATGTAGAAAAGCGTGAGGTTATGCACTTTGAAAGGAGAAATGGAGGCATAGACTATTTTCGAAATGGGGAGATGCTTAGGAAATCAGAAGCACAAAGGGTCTTGGGCGTTCTTGTTCATGATTCTCTTAAGGTTAATGTGCAGGTTCAGTCAGCAGTTAGGAAGGCAAATGCAATGTTATCATTCATGTCTAGAGGGCTAGAATACAAGACCAGGGATGTAGGGATGTACTTTTGAGGCTGTATCAGGCTCTTGTCAGACCCCATTTGGAGTATTGTGAGCAGTTTTGGACCCCCTTTCTTAGGAAGGATGTGCTAGTCTTGGAAAGGGTCCATAGGAGGTTCACAAGAATGATCCCTGGAATGAAGAGCTTGTTGTATGAGGAACGGTTGAGGACTCTGGGTCTGTACTTGTTGGAGTTTAGAAGGATGAGAGGGGATCTTATTGAAACTTACAGGAGATGCCGGCGTTGGACTGGGGTGAGCACAGTAAGAAGCCTTACAACACCAGTTTAAAGTCCAACAGGTTTGTTTCGAATCACTAGCTTTCGGAGCACTGCTCCTTCCTCAGGTGAATGAAGAGGTGGGTTCCAGAAACATAGATAGAGACAAAGTCAAAGATGCCAGACGATACTTTGAATGCGATTCTTTGCAGGTAATTAAGTCTTTACAGATCCAGAGAGAGGGGTAACCCCAGGTTAAAGAGGTTAACACCTCATTGCTCACACTCAACAGCTGCATAGATTGGAAACACAATGTGAAGGTTTCTCGAAGATATAATATTCATCTTCAATGGAAGGAATTTTAATCGGCAGATAAGTACGATTAACCCTTGAGAAAATGGAGCTATCTTGCATGTGGACACTGACTCTCAATTGTCTTCAGAAATAGCCTAACAAGCTGCTCAGTTGTAGGGAAATTAGCAATGGGCAACTTTGGCTTTGCCAGCGACACCCACATCACATGAAAGAATTAAAAAATTCAATAAGGTTGCTTAAAAAGAGACATTCGATCAAAGCTTTTGGACTTGCATTCAACAGGACAGACCCAAGAATACCAAATTTTAAAGGGTACAACAATTATCCTCCCTTCCAAAGCAGTATACATTGTTGTTCCCTCTAGTATTTCTGGGTCTGGACTGAGGAGAGCAAATGGAAAAACCTACCCGCCTCTTTTTTCAGCAATGATTACATTCTGTATTACCATGTGACGAAGGTTGGTCAAGCAAGATTTCCCCTTTTGTCACTCACGCTGACTTTTTATTAATATATTTCTAATCTCTCCTTTAAAAACCTTGGTGTCCTCATGCATCGGTCATTGAAAGTAAGCGCGCAGATACAGCAGGCAGTAAAGAAGGCAAATGGTATGTTGGCTTCATAGCGAGTATAGGAATTGGGATGTTTTACTGCAATCGCATAGGGCTTGGTGAGGCCACACCTGGTGTATTGTGGGCAGTTTTGGTGTCCCTATCTGAGGAAGGATGTTCTTGTTATGGAGGGAGGTCAGCGAAGGTTTACCAGGCTGATTCCTGGGATGGTGGGACTGTCATATAAGGAGAGAGTAAAGCAGTTTGGATTATATTGAGTGAGGGGTGGCACGGTGGTGTAGTGGTTAGCACTGCTGCTTCACTGCGCTGAGGACCCACACTCAACCCCAGCCCTGGGTCACTGTCCGTGCGGAGTTTGCACATTCTCATCATGTCTGCATGGATCTCAGCTCCACAACCCAAAGATGTGTAGGGTAGGCAGATTGGCCATGCTAAATTGTCCATTAATTGAAAAAAAAGGGGGAAAAGGATTATATTCACTGGAGTTTAGAAGAATGAGAAGGGATCTCATAGCAGGATTAGACAGGGTAGATTCAGAAAGAATGTTCCCGATGGTGGGGGAGTCCAGAACTAGGGGTCATAGTTTGAGGATAAGGGGTAAACCTTTTAGGACTGAGGTGAGGAGAAATTTCTTCACCCAGAGAGTGGTGAGTCTGTGGGATTTACTACCACAGTGATGCACTATCAATTACGACGAGACAAGAGTAGAGAGTAATCGAGGCTTTATTACGCAGAGATGTGTAGCCTCCTGCAGCTGCTGCCGAAATGGCTGCAGCTCGGTGAGCACACACATTTATACTCCGCATACTGGGCGGAGCCAGCAGGCAGGGATCTACTCCCCCTGTACCTGTAGTACAGGGGCCTTACCGTAATACACCTTATATACGATATATACAATACAACAATACAACAGTGGTGACTACCACACACAGAAAGTAGTTGAGGCCAAAACATTGAGTAATTTCAAGGAGGAATTAGATGTAGCTCTTGGGGCTAAAGCGATCAAGGGATATGGAGGGAAGGCGGGATCAGGATATTGAACTTGATGGTCAGCCATGATCGGAATGAAAAAAATAATGCAAAAGGGCCTCACGGTAGCATGGTGGTTAGCATCAATGCTTCACAGCTCCAGGGTCCCAGGTTCGATTCCCGGCTGGGTCACTGTCTGTGTGGAGTCTGCACGTCCTCCCTGTGTGTGCGTGGGTTTCCTCCGGGTGCTCCGGTTTCCTCCCACAGTCCAAAGATGTGCGGGTTAGGTGGATTGGCCATGCTAAAATTGCCCGTAGTGTAAGGTTAATGGGGGGATTGTTGGGTTACGGGTATACGGGTTACGTGGGTTTAAGTAGGGTGATCATTGCTCGGCACAACATCGAGGGCCGAAGGGCCTGTTCTGTGCTGTGCTGTTCTATATTCTATAAGACTTTTTTTTCAAAAAATTTGGGCACTCTAAATTCTACCTAAAATAAAGCATCGACCAAAATGCCCAGGGAGCTGTTGCCCTTACATACTTACAGTACCTCTACACAGGTAAATAAGCAAGATTCCCCTATTGTTCGTATCACTGATGACTGATCTATAATTCCCTGGACTGTTCTAACCCCCTTCACGAATACAGCAACTCCCGTTCCCAGGTCATGTGTTCTGGCTGGTTTCACAATCCAGCTCCTGGTCTGGAACATTTTATGATGTGGAGATGCCGGTGCTGGACTGGGGTGGCTACAATAATCACTAGCTTTCGGAGCACTGCTCCTGCCACTGCTCCTTCCTTACTGTGCAACATTGTAGGTAGCAGATGAGGAACATATTAGCCATGATAGAATGGCGGAGCAGACTCGATGGCCAAATGGCCTAATTCTGCTCCTATATCTTATGAACTTATGAACATTGAGTAACTCAAGATTGAGTAACAAATCCGAGGGTTCAGCAGTCCCTGAAGTGAGGCACAGATGGAGTTGGGCAATGTAACAGAAAGGGAAATGATTGCTTGCCAACCCTCTTTTAAACTAATGAATTTGAAACCAATGCAGGAAGGCAGATTTTCCATTTCTGGATTTCGGCAGTTGAAGGTGAAAAGCAGAGAGTGTGAGATGGGGGGGGGGGGGGATATTCTGAACTCACCAATCATTCGGGGGGGGGGGGGGCCATAACCCAATCAAAGAACTCACAGGAGATGTTTCCTTGGTTACTGACATCACTGATGACATGTGATGATGCAGTGCTGGCCTGTTTCATGTAAATTAAGGTGAAAAGATGCACGATATAATAAATAAGCTCTTGAACAAAAGTGAGTCACTAAGCAGTTGGCATAAAGCCAGCGTAGCAAGTGTCTGTGCTGTTAACCCTTCTGATGGAGTAGTGTTGGCATTGAGTTTCATTGGTTGTCCCCGCTGCCAATGCCTCGCCCACCTGACCACCCTGCCATCGTAAACCAAAAGAGTGAATGTCACTACCTAATTACACAAACATAGGCCACAATTTCTTGGGAAGCAAATGTGAACAATTTCCGCGGGTGGAAGTGAGTACGGGGAAGTGACTCCACCATGACCACCTGGTCAATTCAGGGCCGGCGAGTCTGACTCACAGCCGCACATGGCTCCCGCAGTGATGGCGCTGGGGGAGAGGTTGGAGAACATGGCCAGCTCAGGATTGATTGATGATCCAGTGGAAAAATAAAAGGAAGTCAGATCACTGGAGGAAGGTTTCTCAGGTTTGGGAGAATGGACAACAGAGTTGTCCAAGACAGCACTGAAAGGTACCAGCCACCACGAACAGGCGCCGGAATGTGGGGGCTAGGGGCTTTTCACAGTAACTTCATTTGAAGCCGACTTGTGACAATAAACAATTTTCATTTCACTTCAAAAGTGAAGCTAATCTTGGTCTCTGCACCAGGTGGGCACGACACGTGGGCAAGGCAGGTGGGCATGGCAGCAGGGCACGGCAGGTGTGAACGACAGGTGGGCACGGCAGGTGGGAACAACAGGTGGGCACAGCAGGAGGGAACGGCAGGTGGGCACAACAGGTGGGCAAGCCAGGTGGGCACAGTAGGTGGGCACGGCAGGTGGGCATGGCAGGTGGGCATGGCAGGTGGGCATGGCAGGTGGGCATGGCAGGTGGGCACAGCAGGTGGGCACGGCAGGTGGGCACAGTAGGTGGGCACAGCAGGTGGGCACGGCAGGTGGGCACAGCAGGTGACCTGCCAATATTGCTGGGCTGTCACCTACTCACTTCCCTGATGCCAGCCCAGAAGCTCTGGTACAGGCAGAAAGTGCCCAGCTTGGCATCCCAATGCCACAGGCGGAAGGAGGCGGTCACTCTACCAGGCTGAGAGAGTGTGGGCAGAGGTGGCTGTGCTGCCCAGTGGACCTGATGTGGGTGATGTGTGAGACAGAAAGTATCTTCCCACCCAACAGCCGGTATCTATCCCACCCAACAGCCGGTATCTATCCCAGTGAACAGCCGGTATCTATCCCAGTGAACAGCCGGTATCTATCCCAGCGAACAGCCGGTATCTATCCCAGCGAACAGCCGGTATCTATCCCAGTGAACAGCCGGTATCTATCCCAGTGAACAGCCAACATCTACCACACCCAACAGCCAGTATCTATCCCAGTGAACAGCCGGTATCTATCCCACCCAACAGCCGGTATCTATCCCAGTGAACAGCCGGTATCTATCCCAGTGAACAGCCGGTATCTATCCCACCCAACAGCCGGTATCTATCCCACCCAACAGCCGGTATCTATCCCACCCAACAGCCGGTATCTATCCCAGTGAACAGCCGGTATCTATCCCAGTGAACAGCCGGTATCTATCCCACCCAACAGTCGGTATCTATCCCAGTGAACTGCCCGTATCTATCCCAGTGAACAGCCGGTATATATCCCAGTGAACAGCCGGTATCTATCCCAGTGAACAGCCGGTATCTATCCCACCCAACAGCCGGTATCTATCCCAGTGAACAGCCGGTATCTATCCCAGTGAACAGTCGGTATCTATCCCACCCAACAGCCGGTATCTATCCCAGTGAACAGCCGGTATCTATCCCAGTGAACAGTCGGTATCTATCCCAGTGAACAGCCGGTATCTATCCCAGTGAATAGCCGGTATCTATCCCACCCAACAGCCGGTATCTATCCCAGTGAACAGCCGGTATCTATCCCAGTGAATAGCCGGTATCTATCCCACCCAACAGCCGGTATCTATCCCAGTGAACAGCCGGTATCTATCCCAGTGAATAGCCGGTATCTATCCCACCCAACAGCCGGTATCTATCCCAGTGAACAGCCTGTATCTATCCCACCCAACAGCCGGTATCTATCCCAGTGAACAGCCGGTATCTATCCCAGTGAACAGCCGGTATCTATCCCACCCAACAGCCGGTGTCTATCCCAGCCAACAGCCGGTATCTATCCCAGTGAACAGCCGGTATCTATCCCACCCAACAGCCGGTATCTATCCCAGCCAACAGCCGGTATCTATCCCAGTGAACAGCCGGTATCTATCCCAGTGAACAGCCGGTATCTATCCCAGTGCACAGCCGGTATCTATCCCAGTGAACAGCCGGTATCTATCCCAGCGAACAGCCGGTATCTATCCCAGTGAACAGCCGGTATCTATCCCACCCAACAGCCGGTATCTATCCCACCCAACAGCCGGTAATCTATCCCAGTGAACAGCCGGTATCTATCCCAGTGAACAGTCGGTATCTATCCCAGTGAACAGCCGATATCTATCCCACCCAACAGCCGGTATCTATCCCACCCAACAGCCGGTATCTATCCCAGTGAACAGCCGGTATCTATCCCAGTGAACAGCCGGTATCTATCCCAGTGAACAGTCGGTATCTATCCCACCTAACAGCCGGTATCTATCCCAGTGAACAGCCGGTATCTATCCCAGTGAACAGCCGGTATCTATCCCAGTGAACAGCCGGTATCTATCCCACCCATCAGCCGGTATCTATCCCAGTGAACAGCCGGTATCTATCCCACCCAACAGCCGGTATCTATCCCAGTGAACAGCCGGTATCTATCCCAGTGAACAGCCGGTATCTATCCCAGTCCACAGCCGGTATCTATCCCAGTGAACAGCCGGTATCTATCCCAGTGAACAGCCGGTATCTATCCCACCCAACAGCCGGTATCTATCCCACCCAACAGCCGGTATCTATCCCACCCAACAGCCGGTATCTATCCCACCCAACAGCCGGTATCTATCCCACCCAACAGTCGGTATCTATCCCAGTGAACAGCCGGTATCTATCCCACCCACAGCCGGTATCTATCCCACCCAACAGCCGGTATCTATCCCAGTGAACAGTCGGTATCTATCCCAGTGAACAGCCAGTATTTATCCCACCCAACAGCCGGTATCTATCCCAGTGAACAGCCGGTATCTATCCCACCCAACAGCCGGTATCTATCCCAGTGAACAGCCGGTATCTATCCCAGTGAACAGCCGGTATCTATTCCACCCAACAGCCGGTATCTATCCCACCCAACAGCCGGTATCTATCCCAGTGAACAGCTGGTATCTATCCCACCCAACAGCCGGTAACTATCCCAGTGAACAGCCGGTATCTATCCCACCCAACAGCCGGTATCTATCCCAGTGAACAGCCGGTATCTATCCCAGTGAACAGCCGGTATCTATCCCAGTGAACAGCCGGTATCTATCCCAGTGAACAGCCGGTATCTATCCCAGTGAACAGCCGGTATCTATCCCAGTGAACAGCCGGTATCTATCCCACCCAACAGCCGGTATCTATCCCAGTGAACAGCCGGTATCTATCCCACCCAACAGTCGGTATCTATCCCAGTGAACAGCCGGTATCTATCCCACCCAACAGCCGGTATCTATCCCACCCAACAGCCGGTATCTATCCCAGTGAACAGACGGTATCTATCCCAGTGAGCAGCCGGTATCTATCCCAGTGAACAGCCCGTATCTATCCCAGTGAACAGCCGGTATCTATCCCAGTGAACAGCCGGTATCTATCCCAGTGAGCAGCCGGTATCTATCCCAGTGAACAGCCGGTATCTATCTCAGTGAACAGCTGGTATCTATCCCACCCAACAGCCGGTATCTATCCCTCCCAACAGCCGGTATCTATCCCAGTGAACAGCCGGTATCTATCCCAGTCAACAGCCGGTATCTATCCCAGTGAACAGCCGGTATCTATCCCTCCCAACAGCCGGTATCTATCCCACCCAACAGCCGGTATCTATCCACCCAACA